>NW_027328741.1:87781837-88088431 GCF_048564905.1 Vicugna pacos | reverse complement strand
TGCCCCAGGGGGCTTAACTCAAGTGAAAGACTGTCCACATAAGCTTTGTCTTTAATGTCATTGGCGACTTTTACAGTTCAGTTCACTATCTGACTTATAATATTTACTTATACTGTCTTGAAAAACTGAGGCCTAGTACATATTCAAGTTCAGTCAAAGATTCCCCTCACTTAACACACTCCCTTCACCCCAGAGAAGACCCAAACCCAGCACTGAATCTAGCGGAAGGCCATCGTTTCTTTGTTTGAGCTAAGTGTTCAAATCCTATCTATTTCAGTCGAGACTCTTTGACCTTTAAGGAGTTCACTGTTGTTCACAGAGTGTGAAGCTGGTGGATCTCTGATTCGAGGAGGGGCTTGCCCTTCTCGTACTGGCTTCTTTGCAGCTCAGGTACTGATCCTTCCAAATGGATGCCTGAGTGGAGGGGAGGGAAGAGTAAGTGCTTGTTATCTAGGCCCAAACCTGGGAAAAGGCTTACCTGGGCTTGCTGCACTTTGGTCTGAATGGCTTGGAAATGCCCCTTGGGACATGTGGATTCTCACGACCTCTTCCAAGAACATGAACGTTTTGATCACCTCTGCCATCTCTTCTCTTTTAGATGTCAGGGATCTTGGACCCGTTCTTGGAGCAGAGAATTGAGGAACTTCCTCAAGTCCACGTTGGCACTCCGTATGTTTCTGCCAGTATCAGCGAGGTTCAATAGGTCTCATGAATGTCTTTCGAGCCTGGTATCCTCTACAGCTGTCTCCAGGCCAGTAATCTCCATTGTAGCAGAACATCTCTCATCAATGTCTTCGCATCTCTCCTCTATCTGTGCAGCCAGCTTTTCGGCCAGCTTCTCTTCGTATCTCCCATACAGTCGACTTCAACAGGACTGGGCATGTCTGAAAGTAGCTCGGAGCCTCACCAGTAAGCTGATGGCAGGCAGATCTTCCACTGTCTGCCCTTTCAGGTTCTGGAAACTGACCCGTGAACTCAGGTCTTTGGGCAGCAGCAGTATCTCGAACTGACACAGCTTCCCGGACCAAAGACCTAAGCCAAGCTCCACAGAGGGCGGCAGCCCTTCCATCACACGGATCCAACCACAGAACTCTGCCCGGTTACCTAGGATCCACCGGCCACAACAAGCCTCGCGGTACAAACCAACATTCCACCTGGAATCCAACGGGTAACTGCCATCCCCAAAGGCTGCTGCATCTTGTCAGTGTTGGGGGAGGGGCTGCATCCGACGAGAGGTTCCTAAGCTAAATGTGATTCTACCCACTAGCGTCCCATGGGCCTATGTACTTCCCTCTTTCCTTTTCTTCAGATCTGTATGCACAGTACCAACGGAGGCAAGTGTGTCCATTTTCAGTTGATGGTTTCACACGTCTTTAAACTTTCTAACAGTTCACAGTACACAGAGACCCTCTAAAGGAAACTTATGTTCCAGTAATATCCGTACACCCGGAATACATTTCCGTCGGTTGATTTCTGCTGAAACACCCGCACTCTCAGGACATGGATCCATTGGTTTCATGGGGGCTGAAATTCCTAGAAATGAAACCAACCCCAATGTGCACTTTACTGTCTGTCTCTTTTGCTCTTAGTACACTTTTGCAGAGCTACTTGTCTTTGTTAAAGGCTTATGCCATTTCTTCTCGAAGTAGGGTTTTATATGGCATTCATTCATCCTGTTGGAAGGCTTGCAAGTCTATATCACGGACTAGGAATCCATTTGACTCCAAATCGGCATTTGGGTTAGGTCTCGATATGCTCTTATGAATCAACATTAACGAATATAAATGCACGCCTCTGATTTCCGAATACAAGTGTGCTGAGTACATGCAAGCCGCGTTACTGGGTCGATGCATACTGAATGATCCTTGACATCCCCTTGAGTATTTTCTTTTGAATAATCATGGTTCCCTTGGTATATGTCAGCCAACAGTACCCTTTGGGTGCTTGTTTGTTTCTTTGATTCTTTGTTGGTCTGCTTCTCGTTTGTTTTACAAACACGTCAGGCCATGCATCTCTCCGTTCGCTTCAAACAGAGAGTCATATAAGCTGATTCACTTAAGATAGTGCTTCCAATCACCTATGATTTCCTGCTTCCCTATCCCATTTTAGGGTTTTGATGTCCTCCTTGCCTTCTTCTGGTTTCTTCCTTGCCACTCATGCTCCTCTTGCATTTCCAATAATGGTTTTCTTCTTTCCATTTCATCTTGCTGCTTTTCTATTCAGGGGAGAATTCTCAACCTTTCTTATAGGATAAGTTTCGAACTGCTGATTTCTTTTAAGATTTGCCGGTCTGTGGAATTCTCTAGCTCTGCCGTTATTAGAAATGGCCGTCATGTGGCCTAGGCTACCCTAGATGGCAGCATTTGCCCTTCAGGGTATGGACTATGTCCTGGCACTCCTCCCTGTCCTGCAATATTGCTGCCGATATATCAGCTGAAACCCCTCTGGAGGTTGTCTTGTGACTATGTTGCTTTCCTCCAGGCGCATTTTAAATCCCTGGGATGCTCAGGAACTTCGTTGATTTGAATCATACAGCTGCTGGTAGGTCTATTGGGATTCCACCTCCTTTGGACGCTGTGTACTTCCTGAATCCGCATAGATGATTCTCTCTTGGCTTTCAGCAAGTTTCAGTCTGATTTTTCTACAGGTAACTTTTCAGACATCTTTGTTTCATTATCTCTTGCTTTTCCATCTGGGACTCTTACGAATCCTAGTCTTTCATGCCTTGTCTTACCCGAGGATTCAACAGCAATGTTTTCATTGGTTTGCACTTGCTTTCCTATGTCTGCTTCTGACCGAGGGATTTCTGTTCCCCTGTCTTCACAGTCATTCACGCGTCCCTCTGCATTATCTTGTCTGCTTAGGACTGAATTTTACCCCTGATATTATCACATTCATTGAGTTTTCTGATATTATTTGCTTATCTTTAGGCTTCCTCTTCACCTTTTCTGGTATTGTGCCTTTTGTGATTCTGAGACACTGTTGTTCTACACTGTTTCCCTCACCTCCGTTTTCAATGCTTGCTCTGGATTGCGTTTTGCAGTCTCGTTGTTTGAAAACTTATCTTTTGGGCCTTCAATCTCTTTGGAACTGAAAATGGTACTTCCTGTTTCTTTTACTGTACTTCTTCAACTCTACTGGTCATGAAATATTAGGTATCTAATATAGACTTCTAGGGCTTTGTTAAGTGAAATCTTTGGAATCTTGGCTCTATGCAATTCCATGGGATTTTTGTGAGGACAATTTCTCCTAGACATTGATGCCATGTCCTTTTCCTGTGTGTTGTCTGGTATATCTCCAATTGATGGTGTTGCCTTTGTTGGGATGAACACCCCATACTATTTAGATTAGCATAGCCTCACTTTGATTACGCTTATCTCACAGTTCTGAAAGTGCACAGGACACTTCCTCCGGTGGAAATGAAGCTTCTGAAGGTTCTCATCTCTGCATTCGGCTCTATGTCAATTTGGAGTGTTTCCAAAACAGCCAACTGAGAGTGCGCTTGTACTTTGAAGTGCTATGAGAATGTCCCAATGAAACCAGTTCTTCCCAGAGCTTTTCTGCCTACAGAAACACCAGTGGAAGCATATCAATAGATGTCACACATCAGGGCCAGTGGAATGATCCCGCAGACCAACCTTGGTGTCCTCGGGGCCGTACCGTGCCGGTGCCATCCAAAATGTAGCATCTGCTTTTGGGAGATAATGCTGAAGGAAATGCTTCACCTTCTCCCGCTGTGGACTTGGACCACTCTTCCTTGTCCTCTCATCCTTGTGGCTCGGGTTCACAAAAGCAACCACAGAGCTGTTGCGCATCCTGTGCCTCAAACCAAACCATAATCCCAGCCCAGGTTATGAATGTAGCTGATCCTAAGGCTTTTCATTCTGATTTCAAACCCAAGGCCCCCTGGATCCCTCAGACCAGATGCACGATATCTCTGATTCAGCCCCACACGTGCTCTATTGGTAAAATGCCCAATTGGTCCCTGGTCCTGCAGATGCACTGGGTGTGGCCATGGGACAAATCGGTAATCTCAACTGCACATGCTGTGTGGTGGCCCTCTCATTGGGGTCACAGGTCGGTTTGCTCTCTTGATAGGACCCACCACATCCCACAACGCACTCCAGATCCCTGAGACTCAGCGTGTGCCATCATCCGTAGCCCTATCTCTCCCTGACCGATGCCTCTGCTACGTCAAATTTGGCAGCTCGGATCTTGGTCTCAGAATCAACTGTGGGGATATTTTGTGCTGGTTTCTTTGAGTTCTGTCAGCCAAGCATCTGCTGTGCACTCATCTAACTCTCAGCGCATCACCTTCAATCCCATATCTCCTGTCCGCTTGAGAGTGTGCGTCCAAGTTAAACAGAGTTTCACCTTTGCTGCTCCATCACCATGGGTCAGACCCTGCACTGGTTTATATTCCCTGCTTTGCCTTCTCCTGCTTCCAGGTGTTCTGAGGCCTCATCCTGTCTTTGGAAGTAACAGACCTCTCTTCGGCAAGTGTCCTGTGCCAAGGGCTGTGTGAGAGGATGTTTCCATTGCTCTGTACATGGGAGCGAGTGAGTGCAGGTTGCACTGATTCTCTGCCAACTGGGCATCGATGAATCAACACTTTCCAGATACACTTCCTAGATATGTGATTTTTGTTTAGCTCTTTGTTTCTATACAGCCGTGGGGGGAGGGATTGTCCGAAGACTCCAGTTTTGACATTGTTTTGAGTTCTCATTTGCAGGCTTTAAAAAGCTTAATAGAATTTATTTCCATGTTTTGGGAGTTATGCGAAAGTGAAGTTAGTTTTTGAAGCATCCTAAATCGACCTAGAAGCCAGACTTGTCAATTTCAGTAAAATATTGTCAGCTCTAAGGGAAACATAGACAGATAGAATGAAAGGAGCAGTCCAAACACTGAAAGGGGTCATGTCAACTCTTTACTGTTGAAGCCACGAAAACAACAGGAACCATGAAATAGCTATTGGAAACATGAAATAACCCCCAACCTTAAATTCACTTGTGCATGTGGTGTCCTTTACTCCCCATGACACCTACAGGCCAATGTTGGCATTTCAAGGTGTAACATCCCTCTGTAGGTTAATACAAGAGAAAACAAACCAAATATATACATTTATGTTTGAAACCAAAAGCACCTAGAGGCATTATAGCTTTGAGAACACTGCTGCAGTTATGCTAGTCTATAGAGAACCAGGTGTTCTTCTATCAGTGATGAGAACGCTTAATCATCTGATCATGTTGGGTAAAGCAATTTAACGCCACCGAGTCTGCACCCCCATGATATAGTGCCCCAGGGGGCTTAACTCAAGTGAAAGACTGTCCACATAAGCTTTGTCTTTAATGTCATTGGCGACTTTTACAGTTCAGTTCACTATCTGACTTATAATATTTACTTATACTGTCTTGAAAAACTGAGGCCTAGTACATATTCAAGTTCAGTCAAAGATTCCCCTCACTTAACACACTCCCTTCACCCCAGAGAAGACCCAAACCCAGCACTGAATCTAGCGGAAGGCCATCGTTTCTTTGTTTGAGCTAAGTGTTCAAATCCTATCTATTTCACTCGAGACTCTTTGACCTTTAAGGAGTTCACTGTTGTTCACAGAGTGTGAAGCTGGTGGATCTCTGATTCGAGGAGGGGCTTGCCCTTCTCGTACTGGCTTCATTGCAGCTCAGGTACTGATCCTTCCAAATGGATGCCTGAGTGGAGGGGAGGGAAGAGTAAGTGCTTGTTATCTAGGCCCAAACCTGGGAAAAGGCTTACCTGGGCTTGCTGCACTTTGGTCTGAATGGCTTGGAAATGCCCCTTGGGACATGTGGATTCTCACGACCTCTTCCAAGAACATGAACGTTTTGATCACCTCTGCCATCTCTTCTCTTTTAGATGTCAGGGATCTTGGACCCGTTCTTGGAGCAGAGAATTGAGGAACTTCCTCAAGTCCACGTTGGCACTCCGTATGTTTCTGCCAGTATCAGCGAGGTTCAATAGGTCTCATGAATGTCTTTCGAGCCTGGTATCCTCTACAGCTGTCTCCAGGCCAGTAATCTCCATTGTAGCAGAACATCTCTCATCAATGTCTTCGCATCTCTCCTCTATCTGTGCAGCCAGCTTTTCGGCCAGCTTCTCTTCGTATCTCCCATACAGTCGACTTCAACAGGACTGGGCATGTCTGAAAGTAGCTCGGAGCCTCACCAGTAAGCTGATGGCAGGCAGATCTTCCACTGTCTGCCCTTTCAGGTTCTGGAAACTGACCCGTGAACTCAGGTCTTTGGGCAGCAGCAGTATCTCGAACTGACACAGCTTCCCGGACCAAAGACCTAAGCCAAGCTCCACAGAGGGCGGCAGCCCTTCCATCACACGGATCCAACCACAGAACTCTGCCCGGTTACCTAGGATCCACCGGCCACAACAAGCCTCGCGGTACAAACCAACATTCCACCTGGAATCCAACGGGTAACTGCCATCCCCAAAGGCTGCTGCATCTTGTCAGTGTTGGGGGAGGGGCTGCATCCGACGAGAGGTTCCTAAGCTAAATGTGATTCTACCCACTAGCGTCCCATGGGCCTATGTACTTCCCTCTTTCCTTTTCTTCAGATCTGTATGCACAGTACCAACGGAGGCAAGTGTGTCCATTTTCAGTTGATGGTTTCACACGTCTTTAAACTTTCTAACAGTTCACAGTACACAGAGACCCTCTAAAGGAAACTTATGTTCCAGTAATATCCGTACACCCGGAATACATTTCCGTCGGTTGATTTCTGCTGAAACACCCGCACTCTCAGGACATGGATCCATTGGTTTCATGGGGGCTGAAATTCCTAGAAATGAAACCAACCCCAATGTGCACTTTACTGTCTGTCTCTTTTGCTCTTAGTACACTTTTGCAGAGCTACTTGTCTTTGTTAAAGGCTTATGCCATTTCTTCTCGAAGTAGGGTTTTATATGGCATTCATTCATCCTGTTGGAAGGCTTGCAAGTCTATATCACGGACTAGGAATCCATTTGACTCCAAATCGGCATTTGGGTTAGGTCTCGATATGCTCTTATGAATCAACATTAACGAATATAAATGCACGCCTCTGATTTCCGAATACAAGTGTGCTGAGTACATGCAAGCCGCGTTACTGGGTCGATGCATACTGAATGATCCTTGACATCCCCTTGAGTATTTTCTTTTGAATAATCATGGTTCCCTTGGTATATGTCAGCCAACAGTACCCTTTGGGTGCTTGTTTGTTTCTTTGATTCTTTGTTGGTCTGCTTCTCGTTTGTTTTACAAACACGTCAGGCCATGCATCTCTCCGTTCGCTTCAAACAGAGAGTCATATAAGCTGATTCACTTAAGATAGTGCTTCCAATCACCTATGATTTCCTGCTTCCCTATCCCATTTTAGGGTTTTGATGTCCTCCTTGCCTTCTTCTGGTTTCTTCCTTGCCACTCATGCTCCTCTTGCATTTCCAATAATGGTTTTCTTCTTTCCATTTCATCTTGCTGCTTTTCTATTCAGGGGAGAATTCTCAACCTTTCTTATAGGATAAGTTTCGAACTGCTGATTTCTTTTAAGATTTGCCGGTCTGTGGAATTCTCTAGCTCTGCCGTTATTAGAAATGGCCGTCATGTGGCCTAGGCTACCCTAGATGGCAGCATTTGCCCTTCAGGGTATGGTCTATGTCCTGGCACTCCTCCCTGTCCTGCAATATTGCTGCCGATATATCAGCTGAAACCCCTCTGGAGGTTGTCTTGTGACTATGTTGCTTTTCTCCAGGCGCATTTTAAATCCCTGGGATGCTCAGGAACTTCGTTGATTTGAATCATACAGCTGCTGGTAGGTCTATTGGGATTCCACCTCCTTTGGACGCTGTGTACTTCCTGAATCCGCATAGATGATTCTCTCTTGGCTTTCAGCAAGTTTCAGTCTGATTTTTCTACAGGTAACTTTTCAGACATCTTTGTTTCATTATCTCTTGCTTTTCCATCTGGGACTCTTACGAATCCTAGTCTTTCATGCCTTGTCTTACCCGAGGATTCAACAGCAATGTTTTCATTGGTTTGCACTTGCTTTCGTATGTCTGCTTCTGACCGAGGGATTTCTGTTCCCCTGTCTTCACAGTCATTCACGCGTCCCTCTGCATTATCTTGTCTGCTTAGGACTGAATTTTACCCCTGATATTATCACATTCATTGAGTTTTCTGATATTATTTGCTTATCTTTAGGCTTCCTCTTCACCTTTTCTGGTATTGTGCCTTTTGTGATTCTGAGACACTGTTGTTCTACACTGTTTCCCTCACCTCCGTTTTCAATGCTTGCTCTGGATTGCGTTTTGCAGTCTCGTTGTTTGAAAACTTATCTTTTGGGCCTTCAATCTCTTTGGAACTGAAAATGGTACTTCCTGTTTCTTTTACTGTACTTCTTCAACTCTACTGGTCATGAAATATTAGGTATCTAATATAGACTTCTAGGGCTTTGTTAAGTGAAATCTTTGGAATCTTGGCTCTATGCAATTCCATGGGATTTTTGTGAGGACAATTTCTCCTAGACATTGATGCCATGTCCTTTTCCTGTGTGTTGTCTGGTATATCTCCAATTGATGGTGTTGCCTTTGTTGGGATGAACACCCCATACTATTTAGATTAGCATAGCCTCACTTTGATTACGCTTATCTCACAGTTCTGAAAGTGCACAGGACACTTCCTCCGGTGGAAATGAAGCTTCTGAAGGTTCTCATCTCTGCATTCGGCTCTATGTCACTTTGGAGTGTTTCCAAAACTGCAAACTAAGAGTGCGCTTGTGCTTTGTAGTGCCACGGGAATGTCCCAATGAAACCAGTTCTTCCCAGAGCTTCTCTGCCTACAGAAACACCAGTGGAAGCATATCAATGGATGTCACACATCAGGGCCAGTGGAATGATCCCGCAGACCGACCTTGGTGTCCTCGGTGCCGTACCGTGCCGGTGCCAACCAAAATGGAGCATCTGCTTTTGGGAGATAATGCTGAAGGAAATGCTTCATCTTCTCACGCTGTGGACTTGGACCACTCTTCCTTGTCCTCTCATCCTTGTGGCACGGGTGCACGAAGGCAACCACAGAGCTGTTGCGTATCCTGTGCCTCAAACCAAACCATAATCCCAGCCCAGGTTATGAATGTAGCAGATCCTAAGGCTTTTCATTCTGATTTCAAACCCAAGGCCACCTAGATCACTCAGACCAGATGCACGATATCTCTGATTCAGCCCCACACGTGCTCTATTGGCAAAATGCCCAATTGGTCCCTGGTCCTGCAGATGCACTGGGTGTGGCCATGGGACATATCGATAATCTCAACCGCGCGTGCCGGTGTGGTGGCCTTCTCATTGGGGTCACAGGTCGGTTTGCTCTCTTGATTGTACACACCACATCCCACAACGCAATCCAGATCCCTGAGACTCAGAGTGTGCCATCATCCGTAGCCCTATCCCTCCCTGACCGCTGCCTCTGCTACGTCAAATTTGGCAGCTCGGATCTTGGTCTCAGAATCAACTGTGGGGATATTTTGTGCTGGTTTCTTTGAGTTCTGTAAGCCAAGCATCTGCTCTGAACTCTTCTCACACTCAGCGCATCACCTACAATCCCATGTCTCCTGTCCGCTTGAGAGTGTGCGTCCAAGTTAAACAGTTTCAACTTTGCTGCTCCATCACCAGGGGTCAGACCCTGCACTGGTTTCCATTCCCTGCTTTGCCTTCTCCTGCTTCCAGGGGTTCTGAGGCCTTATCCTGTCTTTGGAAGTAACAGACCTCTCTTCGGCAAGTGTCCTGTGCCAAGGGCTGGGTGAGTGGATATTTCCATTGCTGTGTACATGCGAGCGAGTGAGCGCAGTTGGCACTGCTTCTCTGCCAACTGGGCATCGATGAATCACCACTTTCCAGATACACTTCCCAGATATGTGATTTTTGTTTAGCTCTTTGTTTCTATACAGCCGTGGTGGGAGGGATTTTCCGAAGACTCCAGTTTTGACATTGTGTTGATCTCTCATTTGCAGCCTTTAAAAAGTTTAATAGATTTGATTTCCATCTTTTGAGAGTTATACGAAAATGAAGTTAGTTTTTGAAACATCCTAAATCGACCTAGAAGCCAGACTTGTCAATTTCGGTAACATTTTGTCAGTTCTAAGGAAAACATAGACAGATAGAATGCAAAGTAGCAGTCCAAACTGTAAAAGCGGTCATGTCAACTCTTTACTGTTGAAGCCTCCGAAACCAACAGGAACCATGAAATAACTAATGGAAACATGAAATAACCCCCAAGCTTGGATTCACTTGTGCATGTGGTGCCCTTTACTCCCAATGACACCTACTGGCCAATGTCGGCATTTCAAGGGGTAACATCCCTCTCTAGGAAAATACAAGAGGAAACAAACCAAATATACACATTTAGGTTTGAATCCAAAATCACCTAGAGGCATTATAGCTTTGAGAACCCTGCTGCAGCTATGCTAGTCTATTGAGAACCAGGTGTTCTTCTATCAGTGATGAGAACGCTTAATCATCCGATCATGTTGGGTAAAGCAATTTAAAGCAACCGAGTCTGCACCCCCATGATATAGTGCCCACGGGGGCTTGACTCAATGAAAGAATGTCCACATTAGCTGTGTCTTTAATGTCATTGGTGACTTTTACAGTTCCGTTCACTATCTGACTTATAATATTTACCTATACTGTCATGAAAAGCTGAGGCCAAATACATACACAAGTTCAGTCAAAGAGTCCCCTCACTTACCACACTCCCTTCACCCCAGAGAAGACACAAACCCAGCATTTGCTGAATCTAGCGGAAGGCCATCGTTTCTTTGTGTGAGATAATTATTCATATCCTATCTATTTCAGTCGAGACTTTTAGACCTTTAAGGAGTTCACTGTTGTTCACAGAGTGTAAAGCTGGAGGAACTCTGATTCGAGGAGGGGCTTGCCCTTCTCGTACTGGCTTCATTGCAGCTCAGGTACTGATCCTTCCAAATGGATGTCTGAGTGGAGGGGAGGGAAGAGCAAGTGCTTGTTATCTAGGACCAAACCTGGGAAAAGGCTTACCTGGTCTTGCTGCACTTTGGTCTGAATGGCTTGGAATTGCCCCTTGGGACGTGTGGATTCTCACGACCTCTTCCAAGAACATGAACGTTTTGATCACCTCTGCCATCTCTTCTCTTTAGATGTCAGGGATCTTGGACCCGTTCTTGGAGCAGAGAATTGAGGAACTTCCTCAAGTCCACGTTGGCACTCCGTATGTTTCTGCCAGTATCAGCGAGGTTCAATAGGTCTCATGAATGTCTTTCGAGCCTGGTATCCTCTTCAGCTGTCTCCAGGCCAGTAATCTCCATTGTAGCAGAACATCTCTCATCAAAGTGTTCGCATCTCTCCTCAATCCCTGCAGCCAGCTTTTCGGCCAGCTTCTCTTCGTATCTCCCATACAGTCGACTTCAACAGGACTGGGCATGTCTGAAAGTATATCGGAGCCTCACCAGTAAGCTGATGGTAGGCAGATCTTCCACTGTCTGCCCTTTCAGGTTCTGAAAACAGACCCGTGAACTCAGGTCTTAGGGCAGCAGCAGTATCTCGAACTGACAAAGCTTCCCGGACCAAAGACCTAAGCCAAGCTCCACAGAGGGCGGCAGCCCCTCCAACACACTGATCCACCCACAGAACTCTGCCCGGTTACCTAGGATCCACCGGCCACAACAAGCCTCGCGGTACACACCAACATTCCCCCTGGAATCCAAAGGGTAACTGCCATCCCCAATGGCTGCTGCATCTTCTCAGTGTTGGGGGAGGGGCTGCATCCGACGAGAGGTTCCTAAGCTAAATGTGATTCTACCCACTAGCGTCCCATGGGCCTTTGTTCTTCCCTCTTTCCTTTTCTTCAGGTCTGTATGCACAGTACCAACGGAGGCAAGTGTGTCCATTTTCAGTTGATGGTTTCACACGTCTTTAAACTTTCTAACAGTTCACAGTACACAGAGACCCTCTAAAGGAAACTTATGTTCCTGTAATATCCGTACACCCGGAATACATATCCGTCGGTTGATTTCTGCTGAAACACCCGCACTCTCAGGACATGGATCCATTGGTTTCATGGGGGCTGAAATTCCTAGAAATGAACCATCCCTATTGTGCACTTTACTGTCTGTCTCTTTTGCTCTTAGTACACTTTTGCAGAGCTACCTGTCTTTGTTAAAGGCTTATGCCATTTCTTCTTGAAGTAGGGTTTTATATGGCATTCATTCATCCTGTTGGAAGACTTGCAAGTCTATATCACGGACTAGGAATCCATTTGACTCCAAATCGGCATTTGGGTTAGGTCACGATATGCTCTTATTAATCAACATTGACGAATATAAATGCACGCCTCTGATTTCCGAATACAAGTGTGCTGAGTACATGCAAGCCGCGATACTGGGTCGATGCGTACTGAATGATCCTTGACATCCCCTTGAGTATTTCCTTTTGAGTAATCATGGTTCCCTTGGTATATGTCAGCCAACAGTCCCCTTTGAGTGCATGTTTGTTTGTTTGATTTTTGTTGGTCTGCTTCTCGTTTGTTTTGCAAACACGTCAGGCCATGCATCTCTCCGTTCGCTTCAAACAGAGAGTCATATATGCTGATTCAGTTAAGATAGTGCTTCCAATCACCTAGGATTTCCTGCTTCCCCCTCCCATCTTTAGGGTATTGATGTCCTCCTTGCCTTCTTCTGGTTTCTTCTTTGCCACTCATGCTCTTCTTGCATTTCCAATAATGGTTTTCTTCTTTCCATTTCATCTTGCTGCTTTTCTATTCAGGGGAGAATTCACAACCTTTCTTGTAGGATAAGTTTCGAACTGCTGAATTCTTTTAAGATTTGCCGGTCTGTGGAATTCTCTAGCTCTGCCGTTATTAGAAATGGCGGTCATGTGGCCTAGGCTACCCTAGATGGCAGCATTTTGCCCTTCAGGGTATGGTCTATGTCCTGGCACTCCTCCCTGTCCTGCAATATTGCTGCCGACATATCAGCTGAAACCCCTCTGGAGGTTCTCTTGTGACTATGTTGCTTTCCTCCAGGCGCATTTTAAATCCCTGGGATGCTCATGAACTTCGTTGATTTGAATCATACAGCTGCTGGTAGGTCTATTGGGATTCCACCTCCTTTGGACGCTGTGTACTTCCTGAATTCGCATAGATGATTCTTTCTAGGCTTTCAGGAAGTTTCAGTCTGATTTTTCTACAGATAACATTTCAGACATTTTTTGTTTCTTTATCTCTTGCTTTTCCATCTGGGACTCTTTTGAATCCTTGTCTTTCATGCCTTGTCTTACCCCAGGATTCAACAGCAATGTTTTCATTGGTTTGCACTTGCTTTCCTATGTCTGCTTCTGACTGAGGGTTTACTGTTCCCCTGTCTTCACAGTCATTCACGCGTCCCTCTGCATTATTTGGTCTGCTTAGGACTGAATTTTAGCCCTGATGATATCTCATCCACTGAGTTTTCTGATATTATTTGTTTCGCCTTTAGGCTTTCTCTTCCCCTTTTCTGGTATTCTGCCTTTTATGATTCTGAGACACTGTTGTTCTTCAGTGTTTCCCTCACCTCCGTTTTCAATTTTTTCTCTGGATTGCGTTTTGCAGTCTAGTTTTTTGAAAGCTTATCTTTTGGGCCTTCAATCTCTTTGGAACTGAAAATGGTAATTCCTGTTTCTTTTACTGTACTTCTTCACCTCTACTGGTCAGGTAATATCAGGTATCTAATGTAGACTTCTAGGGCTTTGTTAAGTGAAAAATTTGGAATCTTGGCTCTATTCAATTCCATGGGATTTCTGTGAGGACAGTTTCTCCTAGACATTGATGCCATGTCCTGTTCCTGTGTTTGTTGTCTGGTATATCTCCAATTGCTGGTGTTGCCTTTATTGTGATGAACACCCCATACTATTTCGATTAGCATAACCATAGTTTGATTACGCTTATCTCACAATTTTAAAAGTGCACAGGACACTTCCTCTGGTGGAAATGAAGCTTCTAAAGGTTCTCAGCTCTGCATTCTGCTCCATGTCACTTTGGAGTGTTTCCAAAACTGCAAACTAAGAGTGCGCTTGTGCTTTGTAGTGCCACGGGAATGTCCCAATGAAACCAGTTCTTCCCAGAGCTTCTCTGCCTACAGAAACACCAGTGGAAGCATATCAATGGATGTCACACATCAGGGCCAGTGGAATGATCCCACAGACCGACCTTGGTGTCCTCGGTGCCGTACCGTGCCGGTGCCATCCAAAATGGAGCATCTGCTTTTGGGAGACAATGCTGAAGGAAATGCTTCATCTTCTCACGCTGTGGACTTGGACCACTCTTCCTTGTCCTCTCATCCTTGCGGCACGGGTGCACGAAGGCAACCACAGAGCTGTTGCGTATCCTGTGCCTCAAACCAAACCATAATCCCAGCCCAGGTTATGAATGTAGCAGATCCTAAGGCTTTTCATTCTGATTTCAAACCCAAGGCCACCTAGATCACTCAGACCAGATGCACTATATCTCTGATTCAGCCCCACACGTGCTCTATTGGCAAAATGCCCAATTGGTCCCTGGTCCTGCAGATGCACTGGGTGTGGCCATGGGACATATCGATAATCTCAACCGCGCGTGCCGGTGTGGTGGCCTTCTCATTGGGGTCACAGTTCGGTTTGCTCTCTTGATTGTACCCACCACATCCCACAACGCAATCCAGATCCCTGAGACTCAGAGTGTGCCATCATCCGTAGCCCTATCCCTCCCTGACCGCTGCCTCTGCTACGTCAAATTTGGCAGCTCGGATCTTGGTCTCAGAATCAACTGTGGGGATATTTTGCGCTGGTTTCTTTGAGTTCTGTCAGCCAAGCATCTGCTCTGAACTCTTCTCACACTCAGCGCATCACCTTCAATCCCATGTCTCCTGTCCGCTTGAGAGTGTGCGTCCAAGTTAAACAGAGTTTCACCTTTGCTGCTCCATCACCAGGGGTCAGACCCTGCACTGGTTTCCATTCCCTGCTTTGCCTTCTCCTGCTTCCAGGGGTTCTGAGGCCTTATCCTGTCTTTGGAAGTAACAGACCTCTCTTCGGCAAGTGTCCTGTGCCAAGGGCTGGGTGAGTGGATATTTCCATTGCTGTGTACATGCGAGCGAGTGAGCGCAGTTGGCACTGCTTCTCTGCCAACTGGGCATCGATGAATCACCACTTTCCAGATACACTTCCCAGATATGTGATTTTTGTTTAGCTCTTTGTTTCTATACAGCCGTGGTGGGAGGGATTTTCCGAAGACTCCAGTTTTGACATTGTGTTGATCTCTCATTTGCAGCCTTTAAAAAGTTTAATAGATTTGATTTCCATCTTTTGAGAGTTATACGAAAATGAAGTTAGTTTTTGAAACATCCTAAATCGACCTAGAAGCCAGACTTGTCAATTTCGGTAACATTTTGTCAGTTCTAAGGAAAACATAGACAGATAGAATGCAAAGTAGCAGTCCAAACTGTAAAAGCGGTCATGTCAACTCTTTACTGTTGAAGCCTCCGAAACCAACAGGAACCATGAAATAACTAATGGAAACATGAAATAACCCCCAAGCTTGGATTCACTTGTGCATGTGGTGCCCTTTACTCCCAATGACACCTACTGACCAATGTCGACATTTCAAGGGGTAACATCCCTCTCTAGGAAAATACAAGAGGAAACAAACCAAATATACACATTTAGGTTTGAATCCAAAATCACCTAGAGGCATTATAGCTTTGAGAACCCTGCTGCAGCTATGCTAGTCTATTGAGAACCAGGTGTTCTTCTATCAGTGATGAGAACGCTTAATCATCCGATCATGTTGGGTAAAGCAATTTAAAGCAACCGAGTCTGCACCCCCATGATATAGTGCCCACGGGGGCTTGACTCAATGAAAGAATGTCCACATAAGCTGTGTCTTTAATGTCATTGGTGACTTTTACAGTTCCGTTCACTATCTGACTTATAATATTTACCTATACTGTCATGAAAAGCTGAGGCCAAATACATACACAAGTTCAGTCAAAGAGTCCCCTCACTTACCACACTCCCTTCACCCCAGAGAAGACACAAACCCAGCATTTGCTGAATCTAGCGGAAGGCCATCGTTTCTTTGTGTGAGATAATTATTCATATCCTATCTATTTCAGTCGAGACTTTTAGACCTTTAAGGAGTTCACTGTTGTTCACAGAGTGTAAAGCTGGAGGAACTCTGATTCGAGGAGGGGCTTGCCCTTCTCGTACTGGCTTCATTGCAGCTCAGGTACTGATCCTTCCAAATGGATGCCTGAGTGGAGGGGAGGGAAGAGCAAGTGCTTGTTATCTAGGCCCAAACCTGGGAAAAGGCTTAGCTGGGCTTGCTGCACTTTGGTCTGAATGGCTTGGAAATGCTCCTTGGGACGTGTGGATTCTCACGACCTCTTCCAAGAACATGAGCGTTTTGATCACCTCTGCCATCTCTTCTCTTTTAGATGTCAGGGATCTTGGACCCGTTCTTGGAGCAGAGAATTGAGGAACTTCCTCAAGTCCACGTTGGCACTCCGTATGTTTCTGCCAGTATCAGCGAGGTTCAATAGGTCTCATGAATGTCTTTCGAGCCTGGTATCCTCTACAGCTGTCTCCAGGCCAGTAATCTCCATTGTAGCAGAACATCTCTCATCAATGTGTTCGCATCTCTCCTCAATTCGTGCAGCCAGCTTTTCGGCCAGCTTCTCTTCGTATCTCCCATACAGTCGACTTCAACAGGACTGGGCATGTCTGAAAGTACCTCGGAGCCTCACCAGTAAGCTGATGGTAGGCAGATCTTCCACTGTCTGCCCTTTCAGGTTCTGAAAACAGACCCGTGAACTCAGGTCTTTGGGCAGCAGCAGTATCTCGAACTGACACTGTTTCCCGGACCAAAGACCTAAGCCAAGCTCCACAGAGGGCGGCAGCCCCTCCAACACACTGATCCACCCACAGAACTCTGCCCGGTTACCTAGGATCCACCGGCCACAACAAGCCTCGCGGTACACACCAACATTCCACCTGGAATCCAACGGGTAACTGCCATCCCCAATGGCTGCTGCATCTTGTCAGTGTTGGGGGAGGGGCTGCATCCGACGAGAGGTTCCTAAGCAAATGTGATTCTACCCACTAGCGTCCCATGGGCCTTTGTTCTTCCCTCTTTCCTTTTCTTCAGGTCTGTATGCACAGTACCAACGGAGGCAAGTGTGTCCATTTTCAGTTGATGGTTTCACACGTCTTTAAACTTTCTAACAGTTCACAGTACACAGAGACCCTCTAAAGGAAACTTATGTTCCTGCAATATCCGTACACCCGGAATACATATCCGTCGGTTGATTTCTGCTGAAACACCCGCACTCTCAGGACATGGATCCATTGGTTTCATGGGGGCTGAAATTCCTAGAAATGAAACCAACCCTAATGTGCACTTTACTGTCTGTCTCTTTTGCTCTTAGTACACTTTTGCAGAGCTACCTGTCTTTCTTAAAGGCTTATGCCATTTCTTCTTGAAGTAGGGTTTTATATGGCATTCATTCATCCTGTTGGAAGACTTGCAAGTCTATATCACGGACTAGGAATCCATTTGACTCCAAATCGGCATTTGGGTTAGGTCACGATATGCTCTTATTAATCAACATTGACGAATATAAATGCACGCCTCTGATTTCCGAATACAAGTGTGCTGAGTACATGCAAGCCGCGATACTGGGTCGATGCGTACTGAATGATCCTTGACATCCCCTTGAGTATTTCCTTTTGAGTAATCATGGTTCCCTTGGTATATGTCAGCCAACAGTCCCCTTTGAGTGCATGTTTGTTTGTTTGATTTTTGTTGGTCTGCTTCTCGTTTGTTTTGCAAACACGTCAGGCCATGCATCTCTCCGTTCGCTTCAAACAGAGAGTCATATATGCTGATTCAGTTAAGATAGTGCTTCCATTCCCCTATGATTTCCTGCTTCCCTCTCCCATATTTAGGGTATTGATGTCCTCCTTGCCTTCTTCTGGATTCTTCTTTGCCTCTCATGCTCTTCTTGCATTTCCAATAATGGTTTTCTTCTTTCCATTTCATCTTGCTGCTTTTCTATTCAGGGGAGAATTCACAACCTTTCTTGTAGGATAAGTTTCCAACTGCTGAATTCTTTTAAGATTTGCCAGTCTGTGAAATTCTCTAGCTTTGCCATTATTAGAAATGGCGGTCATGTGGCCTAGGCTACCCTAGATGGCAGCATTTTGCCCTTCAGGGTATGGTCTATGTCCTGGCACTCCTCCCTGTCCTGCAATATTGCTGCCGATATATCAGCTGAAACCCCTCTTGAGGTTCTCTTGTGACTATGTTGCTTTCCTCCAGGCGCATTTTAAATCCCTGGGATGCACAGGAACTTCGTTGATTTGAATCATACAGCTGCTGGTAGGTCTATTGGGATTCCACCTCCTTTGGACGCTGTGTACTTCCTGAATTCGCATAGATGTTTCTTTCTAGGCTTTCAGCAAGTTTCAGTCTGATTTTCCTACAGATAACTTTTCAGACATTTTTTGTTTCTTTACCTCTTGCTTTTCCATCTGGGACTCTAACGATTCCTAGTCTTTCATGCCTTGTCTTACACCAGGATTCAACAGAAATATTTTCATTGGTTTGCACTTGCTTTCCTATGTCTGCTTCTGACCGAGGGTTTACTGTTCCCCTGTCTTCACATTCATTCACGCGTCCCTCTGCATTATTTGATCTGATTAGGACTGAATTTTAGCCCTGATATTATCTCATCCACTGAGTTTTCTGATATTATTTGTTTCGTTTTTAGGCTTTCTCTTCCCCTTTTCTGGTATTCTGCCTTTTGGTGTTCTGAGACACTGTTGTTCTTCAGTGTTTCCCTCACATCCGTTTTCAATACTTGCTCTGGATTGCGTTTTGCAGTCTAGTTTTTTGAAAGCTTATCTTTGGGCCTTCAATCTCTTTGGAACTGAAAATGATATTTCCTGTTTCTTTTACTGCGCTTCTTCACCTCTACTGGTCAGGTAATATCAGGTATCTAATGTAGACTTCTAGGGCTTTGTTAAGTGAAACTTTGGAATCTTGGCTCTATGCAATTCCATGGGATTTCTGTGAGGACAGTTTCTCCTAAACATTGATGCCATGTCCTCTTCCTGTGTTTGTTGTCTGGTATATCTCCAATTGCTGGTGTTGCCTTTATTGTGATGAACACCCCATACTATTTCGATTAGCATAACCATAGTTTGATTACGCTTATCTCACAATTCTAAAAGTGCACAGGACACTTCCTCTGGTGGAAATGAAGCTTCTAAAGGTTCTCAGCTCTGCATTCTGCTCCATGTCACTTTGGAGTGTTTCCAAAACTGCAAACTGAGAGTGCGCTTGTGCTTTGTAGTGCCACGGGAATGTCCCAATGAAACCAGTTCTTCCCAGAGCTTCTCTGCCTACAGAAACACCAGTGGAAGCATATCAATGGATGTCACACATCAGGGCCAGTGGAATGATCCCGCAGACCGACCTTGGTGTCCTCGGTGCCGTACCGTGTCGGTGCCATCCAAAATGGAGCATCTGCTTTTGGGAGATAATGCTGAAAGAAATGCTTCATCTTCTCACGCTGTGGACTTGGACCACTCTACCTTGTCCTCTCATCCTTGTGGCACGGGTGCACGAAGGCAACCACAGAGCTGTTGCGTATCCTGTGCCTCAAACCAAACCATAATCCCAGCCCAGGTTATGAATGTAGCAGATCCTAAGGCTTTTCATTCTGATTTCAAACCCAAGGCCACCTAGATCACTCAGACCAGATGCACGATATCTCTGATTCAGCCCCACACGTGCTCTATTGGCAAAATGCCCAATTGGTCCCTGGTCCTGCAGATGCACTGAGTGTGGCCATGGGACATATCGATAATCTCTACCGTGCGTGCCGGTGTGGTGGCCTTCTCATTGGGGTCACATGTCTGTTTGCTCTCTTGATAGGACTCACCACATCCCACAACGCAATCCAGATCCCTGAGACTCAGCGTGTGCCATCATCCGTAGCCCTAACCCTCCCTGACCGTTGCCTCTGCTACGTCAAATTTGGCAGCTCGGATCTTGGTCTCAGAATCAACTGTGGGGATATTGTGCGCTGGTTTCTTTGAGTTCTGTCAGCCAAGCATCTGCTGTGCACTCTTCTAACACTCAGCGCATCACCTTCAATCCCATGTCTCCTGTCCGCTTGAGAGTGTGCGTCCAAGTTAAACAGAGTTTCACCTTTGCTGCTCCATCACCAGGGGTCAGACCCTGCACTGGTTTCCATTCCCTGCTTTGCCTTCTCCTGCTTCCAGGGGTTCTGAGGCCTTATCCTGTCTTTGGAAGTAACAGACCTCTCTTCGGCAAGTGTCCTGTGCCCAGGGCTGGGTGAGTGGATGTTTCCATTGCTGTGTACATGGGAGCAAGTGAGCGCAGTTGGCACTGCTTCTCTGCCAACTGGGCATCGATGAATCACCACTTTCCAGATACACTTCCCAGATATGTGATTTTTGTTTAGCTCTTTGTTTCTATACAGCCGTGGTGGGAGGGATTTTCCGAAGACTCCAGTTTTGACATTGTGTTGATCTCTCATTTGCAGCCTTTAAAAAGTTTAATAGATTTGATTTCCATCTTTTGAGAGTTATACGAAAATGAAGTTAGTTTTTGAAACATCCTAAATCGACCTAGAAGCCAGACTTGTCAATTTCGGTGACATTTTGTCAGTTCTAAGGAAAACATAGACAGATAGAATGCAAAGTAGCAGTCCAACCTGTAAAAGGGGTCATGTCAACTCTTTCCTGTTGAAGCCTCCGAAACCAACAGGAACCATGAAATAGCTATTGGAAACATGATATAACCCCCAACCTTGTTTTCACTTGTGCATGTGGTGCCCTTTACTCCCAATGACACCTACTGGCCAATGTTTGCATTTCAAGGTGTAACATCCCTCTCTAGGAATATATAAGAGGAAACAAACCAAATATATACATTTAGGTTTGAATCCAATATCACCTAGAGGCATTATAGCTTTGAGAACCCTGCTGCAGCTATGCTAGTCTATTGAGAACCAGGTGTTCTTCTATCAGTGATTAGAACACTTAATCATCCGATCATGTTGGGTAAAGCAATTTAACGCAACCGAGTCTGCACCCCCATGATATAGTGCCCACGGGGTCTTGACTCAATGAAAGAATGTCCAGTAAAGCTGTGTCTTTAATGTCATTGGCGACTTTTACAGTTCCGTTCACTATCTGACTAATAATATTTACCTATACTGTCTTGAAAAGCTGAGGCCAAATACATATACAAGTTCAGTCAGTGATTCCCCTCACTTACCACACTCCCTTCACCCCAGAGAAGACACAAACCCAGCATTTGCTGAATCTAGCGGAAGGCCATCGTTTCTTTGTGTGAGATAATAATTCATATCCTATCTATTTCAGTCGAGACTTTTAGACCTTTAAGGAGTTCACTGTTGTTCACAGAGTAAAGCTGGAAGAACTCTGATTCGAGGAGGGGCTTGCCCTTCTCGTACTGGCTTCATTGCAGCTCAGGTACTGATATTCCAAATGGATGCCTGAGTGGAGGGGAGGGAAGAGCAAGTGCTTGTTATCTAGGCCCAAACCTGGGAAAAGGCTTAGCTGGGCTTGCTGCACTTTGGTCTGAATGGCTTGGAAATGCCCCTTGGGACGTGTGGATTCTCACGACCTCTTCCAAGAACATGAGCGTTTTGATCACCTCTGCCATCTCTTCTCTTTTAGATGTCAGGGATCTTGGACCCGTTCTTGGAGCAGAGAATTGAGGAACTTCCTCAAGTCCACGTTGGCACTCCGTATGTTTCTGCCAGTATCAGCGAGGTTCAGTAGGTCTCATGAATGTCTTTCGAGCCTGGTATCCTCTACAGCTGTCTCCAGGCCAGTAATCTCCATTGTAGCAGAACATCTCTCATCAATGTGTTCGCATCTCTCCTCAATCCGTGCAGCCAGCTTTTCGGCCAGCTTCTCTTCGTATCTCCCATACAGTCGACTTCAACAGGACTGGGCATGTCTGAAAGTACCTCGGAGCCTCACCAGTAAGCTGATGGCAGGCAGATCTTCCACTGTCTGCCCTTTCAGATTCTGGAAACTGACCCGTGAACTCAGGTCTTTGGGCAGCAGCAGTATCTCGAACTGACACAGCTTCCCGGACCAAAGACCTAAGCCAAGCTCCACAGAGGGCGGCAGCCCCTCCAACACACTGATCCACCCACAGAACTCTGCCCGGTTACCTAGGATCCACCGGCCACAACAAGCCTCGCGGTACACACCAACATTCCTTCTGGAATCCAACCGGTAACTGCCGTCCCCAATGGCTGCTGCATCTTGTCAGTGTTGGGGGAGGGGCTGCATCCGACGAGAGGTTCCTAAGCAAATGTGATTCTACCCACTAGCGTCCCATGGGCCTTTGTTCTTCCCTCTTTCCTTTTCTTCAGATCTGTATGCACAGTACCCACGGAGGCAAGTGTGTCCATTTTCAGTTGACGGTTTCACACGTCTTTAAACTTTCTAACAGTTCACAGTACACAGAGACCCACTAAAGGAAACTTATGCTCCTGTATTGTTCGTACACCCGGAATACATATCCTTCGGTTGATTTCTGCTGAAACACCCGCACTCTCATAACATGGATCCATTTGTTTCATTGGGGCTGAATTTCCTAGCAATGAAACCAACCCCAATGTGCACATTGCTGTCTGTTTCTTTTGATCTTAGTACACTTTTGCAGAGCTAGTTGTCTTTGTTCTAGGCTTAGGCCATATCTCCTCAACGTAGGGTAGAATATGACATTCATTCATCCTGTTGGAAGACTTGCAAGTCTGTATCACGTACTAGGAATCCATTTGACTACAAATCGGCATTTGGGTTAGACCACGATATGCTCTTATGAATCAACATTAATGAAAATATATGCACGCCTCTGATTTCCGAATACAAGTGTGCTGAGTACATGCAAGCCACGATTCAGGTTCGATGCGTGCTGAATAATCCTTGACATCACCTTGAGTATTTTCTTTTGAATAATCATTGTTCTCTTGGTATATGTCAGCCAACCGTACCTTTGGGTGCTCGTTTGTTTATTTGATTCTTTGTTTGTCTGCTTGTAGTTATTTTTTCATACACGTCATTCCATGCATCTCTCCGTTCGCTTCAAACAGAGAGACATATAAGTTGATTCACTTAAGATAGTGCTTCCAATCACCTTTGATTTCCTGCTTCCCTCTCCCATCTTTAGGGTTTTGATGTCCTCCTTGCCTTCTTCTGGTTTCTTCTTTGCCACTCATGCTCTTCTTGCATTTCCAATAATGGTTTTCTTCTTTCCATTTCATCTTGCTGCTTTTCTATTCAGGGGAGAATTCTCAACCTTTCTTTTAGGATAGGGTTCAAACTGCTGAATTCTTTTAAGATTGGCCGGTCTGTGGAATTCTCTAGCTCTGCCGTTATTAGAAATGGCGGTCATGGCTACCCTAGATGGCAACATTTTGCCATTCAGGATATGGTCTATGTCCTGGCACTCCTCCCTGTCCTGCAATATTGCTGTCGATATATCAGCTGAAACCCCTCTGGAGGTTTTCTTGTGACTATATTGCTTTCCTCCAGGCTCATTTTAAATCCCTGGGATGCTCATGAACTTCGTTGATTTGAATCATACAGCTGCTGGAAATTCTAGTGGGATTCCACCTCCTTTGGACTCTGTGTACTTCCTGAATTTGCATAGATGATTCTTTCTTGGATTTCAGCATATTTCAGTCTGATTTTTTTACAGATAACATTTGAGACATTTTTTGTTTCTTTATCTCTTGCTTTTCCATCTGGGACTCTTACGAATCCTAGTCTGTCATGCCTTGTCTTACCCCACTATTCGACAGCAATATGTTCATTGGTTTTCACTTGCTTTCCTATGTCTGCTTCTGACCGAGGGATTTCTGTTCCCCTGTCTTCACAGTCATTTACGCATCCCTATGCATTATCTAGTCTGCTTAAGACTGAATTTTAGCCCTGATATTATCTCATCCTTTGAGTTTTCTGATATTACTTGGCTCGTCTTTAGGCTTTCTCTTCCCCTTTTCTGGTATTGTGCCTTTTGGTGTTCTGAGACACTGTTGTTCTTCAGTGTTTCCCTCACCTCCGTTTTCAATACTTGCTCTGGATAGCGTTTTGCTGTCTAGTTGTTTGAAAGCTTATCTTTTGGGCCTTCAATCTCTTTGGAACTGAATATGGTACTTCCTGTTTCTTTTAGTGTACTTCTTCACCTCTACTTGTGAGGTAATATCCGGTATCTAATGCAGACTTCTAGAGCTTTGTTTAGTGAAAACTTTAGACTCTTGGCTCTACGCAATTCCATGGGATTTCTGTGAGAACAATTTCTTCCAGACATTGATGCCATGTCGTGTTCCTGTGTGTGTTGTCTGATATATTTCCAATTGCTGGTGTTGCCTTTGTTGTGATGAACATCCCATATTTTTTTGATTAGCATATCCTCATTTTGCTTACGCTTATCTCGCAATGTTGAAAGTGTTCAGTACACTTCCTCTTTTTGGAATGATGCTTCGAAACCTTCTCAGCTCTGCATTCTGCTCTTTGTCATTTTGGAGTGTTTCCAAAACTGCAAACTGAGAGTGCGCTTGTGCTCTCTAGTGCCTTGGAAAGGTTCCAATGTAACCAGTTCTTCCCAGAGCTTGTCTGTCTACAGAAACACCAGTGGAAACATTCCAATGTATGTTATACATCAGGGTCTTCTGGAATGATACCGCAGACTGACCTTAGTGTCCTCGTTGTTGTACCGTGCCGGTGCCAATCAAAATGTAGCATCTGCTTTTGGGAGATTATGCTGAAGTAAATGCTTCATCTTCTCATGCTTTGGACTTTGACCACTCTTCCTTGTCTTCTCATCCTTGTGGCACGCCTGCACGAAAGCAACCACAGAGCTGTTGTGCATCCTGTGCCTCAAACCAAACCATAATCCCAGCCCAGGTTATGAATGTAGCAGTTCTTCTCCCCAAACCAGTATATATATATTCTTTTCCTGTACACATGGAACATTTTCTTAGAATGATTATTTACTCAGGCAAATTTGAAACCTCTACAAAGTTAAGAAGATAAAAATTATTTTAAGCAACTTTTCTGAGAATAATACCATGAAACTTGAATTCAGTCACTGAATAACTGTGAGAAAATATCAAAGCATGTACATTAAAAATTGTGATTCTTTACCAAGGGGGGGATGTGATGAAGTAAAAGAAGAAATTAAAAAATATCTTGACCATTATGACAAAACACTTCACAAAGTCTATCGAATACAGTTAAAGCAGGCTTAAGAGGGAAGTTCAAAGTGACACGGCCCTCTTCAATGTAGAAAAGCAATTACAAATAAATAGTCTTACGTTCTATGTAAACTCATCATGTAAAGTTTAGTATAATAGTCAAAAGTCAGCAGAAAGTGGGAAATAAGGAAGATCAAGGAAGAAAGTTTTGAAATATGATTGAAAATTAGAACAAAATCAATCAAACTCTTTTTTGAAATAGCAAACAAAATTGACAAACTCTGGACAGACTCACCAAGAAGAAAAGAGAGAGAACACAGTTAACATAAGAATTGAAAATGGAGAAACTGAAACATGTACAACAAATTTGCATAATATCATAAGTGAATATCATGAGCAAATGTATGAAAACAAACTGGATAACCAGGAAATAATGGAGAAGTTTTTGGAAATATTCAGCCCACCTATATTGCATCAAGAAATAATTAACCATTTGAACAGACCAATAACCAGAAATCGAATAGAATTATCAATAAAATAAAAAATCTCTGCATACAAATTCAAACCCAAATAGCTTCACTTCGGAATTTGACCAAACATACAAAGAATAATACATATCAGTCCTCCTCAAAATCTTCGCAAAGATTGATATAGAGAGAGTACTCCCAAACTCACACTGTAAGGCCAACTTCAATCTGATACCGAAACCAGACAAAGACACTACCCCAAGAGAAATCTATAGGCAAATATCATTGATATACATAAATGTAAATGTCCTTAAGAAATTATTACAAACAGAATCCAACAGCATGAAAAAAAGATTTTACATCATAGTCATATTAGGTTGATCCCAGGAACAAAAGGATGGTTTATCATACGTAAATCAATCAATCAATTGTGATACACTGTATCAACAACAGTGAGGAGAAAAAACCACATGATCATCTCAGGAGATGCAGAGAAAGCATTTGATTAAATTTAACACCTATTTGCAATAAAAGTTCTTATCACAGTGGGAATAGAGGGACCATATCTCAACATAATAAAAGCTAATTATGACAAATATATATAACCAGCAAAATATTCAATTGTGAAAAACTGAAATCTTCCCAGAAAATCCTTAGACAAGACAAAGTTGCCCATTCTCACAATTTCAATTCAATATTGTCTTGGAATTTCTAGTCACAACGATCAGGCAAGAAAAAGAAATTAAATGTTCAGACTGGAAAAAAAGAGGTAAATTTTCACAATATGCACACATGACACTATATATAGAAAAATATAAAAACTTCACAAAAAATTACTTAGGCTAAAAAAGGAACAGGATAATGTACCTAGAGTAAGGTACAAATACCAATTGCATTTCTTTACACTATCATTGAATCAACAGGAAAACAAACTGTAGAAACAACCGCTTTAAGAACTGCAATGAAAATAATAAAATGCTTAAGAATAAATATGACCAGAGAGGTGAATGAATTATACATGGAGAACTAGAAAACATTGATTGAGGAAATCAAAAAACATTTGAAGAATTGAAAAGATACTCAATGGTCTTGTAATGGAATAAACAGTATGGTTAAAATGGTCACAATGCCCAAGGCAATCCACAGACTTAATGTGATTTCCTATCAAATTATGCAAAATATTTCTTTTAAGGACTGAAACAAATGATGCTAAGATTTACATAGAGTCATAAATGATCCATAATTTCCAAAGCAATATTAAAGATAAAGAAAGAGGCTGGAAGAATAAACCACCAGGTCTCCATAGAGTATTGCAGAGTTACAATAATCAAAATGACATGATATTGGTACAGAAATAGGCATATGGACCAATGGAACAGAATAGAGGGCCTCGGAATAAATCTACAGGCCTATGTTCAATTAATCTTTGACAGATTAGAAAGGAAAATGACAAAGAAAGACGATCCCTTCACCAACTGGCGTTGGGAATACTGGATAGCAGCATGCAGAGCAATGGAGTTAGAACACTCCACAACTCCATAAACAAGAATAAACTCAAAATGGCTTGAAGACTTAAATGAAAGGCAAGACACAGTTAATCTCCTAGAAGAAAACGTAGGCAAAACACTCTGAGATATATCTCAGCAATGATCTCCTAGAAGAACCTACCTATGTAATGGATGTAAGAGCAAAATTAATAAATGGGACCTAATTAAACTTATAAGCTTTTGCACAGCAAAGGGAACCATAAACAATGCAAAATGACAAACAACAGGATTAAAGAAAATATTTAGAAGTGATGCAACTGACAAAGTCTTAATTTCTAAAATATGAAGACTTCATACATCCTAATAGTAATAAAAAAAACCAAGAAACCCAATCTGAAAATGGGCAGAAGCCCTAAACAAGCCATTCTCCAATAGAGACACACAAATGCCACATACAAATATGAAAAAGAAAATTACCCACTATCATTATCAGAGAAGGGTTATTCAAAACTATAATGAAGTATCACCTCACAATAGTCACAATGGCCATCATTCAAAAGTCCGCAAACATTAAATGCTGGGGTAGCTGTGGAGAAAGTGAACCCTCCTACACTTTTGGAAGGAATGTAGTTTGGTTCAGTCATTGTGGAAACCAGGATGGGGATTCCTCAAAAGAATGAAAATAGACTTAATATACGATCCAGCAATTCCACTTCTGGGTATATATCAAAGGGAACCCTAATTCAAAAAGATACCTGCACCACAATGTTCTTCGCAGTGCTATAAACAACAGCCACGGCATGGAAACAACATAATTCCCAAAACCAGATGACAGTATTCAGAAATTATGTCGTATTTATACAATGGAATAATATTCTGCAATGAAAAATGATAAAACAATGACATTTGCAGCAAAATGGATGTTCCCAAAAAGTGTCATTCTAATTGAAGTTAGACAGAAAGAGAAAGAAAAATAATACAAGACATGACATATGTGGAACCTTAGAAAATATTTGGATGAGAACACTATGATTTCATCTACAAAACTGAAACACACTCGCAGATCTACTAAACAATTTTATGATTACTGTGGAAAGGGGCTGTGAGAGAATATATTTGGGAGCTGTAAATTTATAAATGTTATCCACTATATATAAAAATAGATTTTTTCAAAATTTCTCTTGTAAGACACAGGGCAATAAGTTAAATATCGTGAGGTAACGTTTAATAGGCACTCAATAATATGCGTGTACGGGACACTGTGTTATACACCACAGATTGACACATTGTAAATGGCAGTAATTCAATGATAAATAAATGAAAAAATATGTAAATAAATAAATAAATAAATAAATAATAACTAAATAAAAAATATATAATAATAAATGAAATACAAAGATACACAATACTTAACTTTACAACTCAAGAATCTAGAAAACAACAGAAAAAATAAAGAAGAAAATTGAATGAATGGGAGTAAGGCAAATAACAACAGAAACAACTGAAAAGATGAAAAAGAAAATACCTAAATCTGATTCTTTTCAACATAAACTGGACAAATTTTAAGTTGGCTAAGAAAATAAAGACTCAAATAAAATTAGAAATTAAAGAGAAGATATTACCACTGATGTTGTAGAAATGCAAAGCATCATAAGAAATTACCACTAGTCAACGATTTGAGTGACTTAGAACAAAAGACAAATTCCCAGAAACATATGTCTTCCAATCCTGAATCAAGAAGAAATTAGAAAGTAAAATAGAGCAAAAGTGTGTTTGAGTAAATCAATAATCCAAACTTCCCAAACCAGAAAAAATTTACAAGACTAATTTACTGGTGAATTCTGTCATATATTTGAAATCAAATTTTCACCAATTCTTCCCCAAATCTTCCCAGAATTTGAAGGGTGTGAAAGATTCCAAACATGTTTTATGATGCGAGATTTTTTGCACTAAAATTCTACAAAGGACATTAGATGTAATATATGCAAGATTATCCCTGATGAACATATGTGCCAAAATTCTCAACGAAAAACAAGCAAAATGAATTCAACAACACATTTAATGTATCATACACATACATAGGTAAAGGGATTTATCCCTTGGTTTAACAATACTTCAAAATATTCAAATCAATAAAGGTGACATGCCACACTAATAGAATGAGAAATAAAACTCACAATCGTCTCAAAAGATGCAGAAAGAGTATTGTATACAATGCAACATCCTTTTATGATACTCCTAACAAATTAAATTAACCCTGTCACTGGCACGATAGCATTCACACACAAACACTGTGTGGAGAGAAGCGAAGCATTTCTCTGTTTATTGATTCTTAGAAGAAGGGTGTATATAGGACTTGCACAATGACTCACATATCATCTAAGTTATAACAATGATAATAATCTTAAGCTATTTATGTCCCCATGCTCCAGCAGTAAGCGCAGGTTGGTAAATGATCAAGGATTGTTTTAAAGTTCATCATGGAACTTCATTAAGTAGGCCACCTCTTATCCAGCCGACTTTGCCTGTCTTAGGTTGTCCTCCTCTGAGGATTTTGCCCAGCATTGGCTATCCAGTCACCATACTGGATATATCCAGCCTTGATATGTGAATTCCTCACAGCTTGTTTATCAGTTCAGCCCATGGGCTTATTCTCTAGAGCCTTCAGACAGGGGCCTACAAATTCGACATCCCTTGACAGAAAAATGGCTGATGAAAATTTGATGTATATATGCAATGGAATCAATATTTTGCATTCCTATCAACAGTGTGCACGGTGTTCCTTTTTCTCCACAATCTCACCAACATATATATATTTTCTTTTTGTTGAGAGCTTTCTGACAATTGTGAGGTCTTGTCTCATTTTTGGTTTATGACTTTCCTAATAATCTATAACTCTGAACATATTTTCATGTGTCATTTAGCCAACTGTATGTTTTCTACAGCTAATTGATTCAGATCTATCTATTCAGTTCCTTATGGACATTTTTTTTTATTTGGATTCTTAGGTCTGTTTGTTTTTGTTTGGGGTAAGAGTTTGCCATATAATTTGGATATTAACACTTGATTGGAAAATATCACTTGAAAATATATTCTCCCATTGTGTTGGTTGACTTTTCATTTTATTGATCATTTCTTCTGCAGTGTAAATCTGTTTAGAGTGATACAATCATATTTTGTAATTTTTGCTTCTACTTCCCTTGCCAGAGGAGACATATGTAGAATCAAATTAAGTCCAATGTCAGAGTGTACTTCGTAAGTTTTACCCTAGGATTCTTTGTTTTCAGGTTTATATTTTATATGTCCAGGAGTGGGACTGCTGGGTTATAAGATAGGTCTATTTTTATTATTTAAAGAAACTTCCATACTGTTTCCAAAGTGGTTGCACAAATTTTCATTCCCACCAGCAGCGTTGGAGAGTACCTTTTTCTCCACAAACTCCCCAGTCTTTATTATTTGTAGATATTTGAATGACAGCCCTTCTCACTAGTGTGATGTATAACATTATTTTATTTTTTCTTGCCTTTGTATAATGATTAGCAATGTGTGCACATTTTTATGTTCCTGTTTTTCATCTTTTTTAGAGAATTGTCTTCTGCTCATTTTCTGGCTGAGATGTTTGTAGATTTTTGAAATGGAGTTGAATGAACGATTTGAGTATTTTAGAAATTAGCCAATATTTGATTGCATTGTTTCCTAATGTTTTCTCCCATTTGGAACTTCAACTTTCATTCTATTTATTTTGCTGTGTTGAAGCTTTTAAGTTTAATTAGGACCTATTTGTTTAGTTTGCCTTTATTGTTTTCAGCTTGGGATTGTGACATGAGAAAATTTTGCTACAATTTTTGTCTTGTTTTGCCTATGTTAGTTTCCAGGAGTTTTATTCTGTCATGTATTAGATTCAGATATTTAAAACATTTTGAGTTTATCTTTATACAGTGTGAGGGAGTGTTCTAATTTCATTGATTTACAAGTAGCTGTCTAGCTTTCTCAACATCACTTGCTGAAGACTGTCTTTAAGGCTTTGTTTATTTTTGTTTCCTTTGTCATAGTTTAGTTGACCATAGGTGTGATGTTATATTTCTGCCTCTGTGTTCTGTTCCATTTATATAGATGTTTGTTTGTTATCCAGTATTGTGCTGTTTTGATTACTGTATTTTTGTAATATAGTCAGAGATCTGGGAGGGTTATGGGTTATGCCTCTAAATTTGTTCTTTTTCCTCATTCTTACTTTTGCAGTTCTGGTTCTTTTGCAGTTCCATACAAATCATAGGACTGCTTTTACTTCTGTGGAAAATATCATAAAGTTCGATCTGAATCACATTATATCTGTAGACATATTGTAGTATGTATATGTTAACATTATTATTTCCTCTAATCTAAGACTTTGAGATTTCTTTCCATTTCTTTGCATCATCTTCAAATTTTTTATCAGTGCCCTATAGATTTTATTATCTTGGATTTTCCATAGAGTTTTCATTTTATGATCTGATTTCATATGGATTTTTTAAAATTGGAATATTTCATTGTTAGTGTAAAGAAATGTGACAGTTTTTGTATATTAATCATGAATCATGCTACTTTGCTAAATCTCTTTATTAGATTTAGTTGTTTTGGTTTGGAGAATCTTTAGGGATCTCTTTATATATTATCATGTCATCTAAAATAATAACAGTTTTACTTCATTCATTTCAACTTGAATAAATTTTTTCTTGTCCGACTGCTGTTGCTAGGACTTCCCATACTGTGTTTAGTAGAACTGGTGAGATTGGGCATCCTTGTCTTATTCCTCAATTTGGCTTTCAGTTTTTCATTCTTGCTTATTATGTTGTCTGTGGGATTGTAGTTAATGACTGTAGTTATGTTGAGATATATTTCCTGAATCCTACTCATGTAAGAGGTTTCTGTTGTTGTTTCTGTTGTTGCTGTTTTTGTTGTTGTTGCTGTTGTTACTGTTTTAATGAACAAATGTTGAATTTTGTGAAATACATTTTATGGATTTATTGGGATGACCACATCATTTTCTCTTTTCCTTTTTTTAATGTGGTGTATCAAACAGATTGATTTGTGTATGTTGAAAATCTCTTGTGACCCTGCAATGAATCCAAGTTGACCATGGTGTATGATTCATTTTAGGTATTGCTGAATATAGTTTGCTAATAATATTTTGTAGAATTTTTGCTTCTAAATCTATCAAATTTACTGGCTTGAAGTTCCCTTTGCCTCTAATTTGTTTGCTGACTTTGCTATCAGGGTGATGAAAGTTTCATAGAATTTTGTAGTTTCCCACATCTTCAATATTTTTGAATAGTTTGAAGAGTATAAGTTCTGCTTTGTATTTTTGTACAGTTCTCCATGGGAGTTGTTTAAATCTGCACTTCTATTTAAAGAGTTTTTAAAATGCAGATTCTATCTTTATTCTAGTAAATAGTTTGTTCAAATTACTTGTTTCTCCTTATCTTTGTCTCTTTCTAGACACTTGTCTATTTCTTCTAAGTTGTCCAGTTTATTGGCATGTAAGTGTTGACAAATGATCCCTTTTTTGTATATCTGTGGGAATAGTTGTTATTTCTTTTCTTTTATATCTTCCTTTATTTCTTTGGATCATCTCTCTTTTCTTCATGATGCACCTGGCTAGAGGTTTTTTGATTTTGCTTATCTTAAAAAAATTAAAAAATCTTTGATTTTACTGCTATTATGCATATTTTTATTTTTCTCTCTATTTTATATTTACACCTGTAATATTTAGGATCATGTTTTTTTCTGTTTTTAAGTTTTTTTATTGATTTACAGTCATTTTACAAAGTTGTCTCCAATTCCAGCGTACAGCACAATTTTGCAGTTGCAATGAACATATATACATTTGTTGTCCCATTTTTTCCTCTGTGGGCGGCCGTAAGATCTTTTATATATTTCCCTGTGCTATATAATTCAATCCTGTTTATCTATTCTACAATATAGAACTCCCAGCCTATCTATTCCCACCCCCCGCCAACTTGGCCACCAAAACTTTGTATTCTATGTCTGTGAGTCTATTTCTGTTTTGTATTTGAGTTTTCTTGTTTTGTTTTGTTTTGGATTCAATATATGAGCAATCTCATATGGTATTTTTCTTTCTCTTTCTGGCTTACTTCACTTAGACTTATTTTCTCCAGGAGCATCCATGTTGCTGAAAATGGCGTTATGTTGTTGGTTTATATGGCTGACCAGTACTCCATTGTAAAAATATATGACCTCTTCTTTATCCAGTTAACTTTTGATGGCCATTTAGGCTGTTTCCATGTCTTGGCTATTGTAAATAGTGCTTTCTATGAATATTGGGGTGCAGGTGTCATCCTAAAGTAGGGTTCCTTCATGATTTATGGCCAGGAGCGGGATTCCTCGGTCATATGGTAAGTCTATTCCAAGGCTTATTGAGGAATCTCCATCCTGTTTTCCACAGTGGCTGCACCAAACTGCATTGCCCCAGCAGTGAAGGACGGTTCCCTTTTCTCCACAGCCTCTCCAGCATTTGTCATTTGTGGATTTTTGAATGATGGCCTTTCTGTCTGGTGTGAGTTGATACCTCATTGCAGTTTTGATTTGCATTTCTCTGATAATCAGTGATATTGAGCACTTTCTGATGTGCCTTTTGATCATTTGTATGTCTTCCTTGGAGAATTGCTTGTTTAGGTCTTCTGCCCATTTTTGCATTGTGTAGCTTATTTTTTCTTATTCAGTTGGATGAGCTGCTTATATACTCTGGAGATCAAGCCTTCATTGGTTTCATATTCAAATTTTTTCCCATTCCGTAGGTTGTCTTTTTGTTTTACTTCCAGTTTCTTTACTGTGCAGAAGCTTGTAAGTTTCATTAGGTCTCATTTGTTTATTCTTGCTTTTATTTTTTCTACGAGAAAATTTACGAGATATATGTCAGATACTGTTTTGCCTTTATTTCCCTCTAGGAGGTTTATTGTATCTTCTCTTATGTATAAGTCTTTGATCCATTCTGAATTTATTTTTGTGTATGGTGTTCTAGCTTCATTGGGAGTGTTCTAGCTTCTTTGATTTACATGCTGCTGTCGAGTTTTCCCAACACCAGTTCCTGAAGGGCCTGTCTCTATTCCATTGTATTTCCTTGCCTCCTTTGTTGAAGATTAATTGACCAAAAGTTTGTGGGTTCATTTCTGGGCTCTCTATTCTGTTCCATTGGAATATATGTCTGTTTTCCTACCAATACAGTGCTGTCATGTTGACTTTAGCTCTACAGTATTATCTGAATCTTTAGTGTAAAAAATGCCACTGATTTTTGAACCTTAATCTTGTAACCTGCTGCATAGCTGAATTTTTTGATCAGCTGTGGGAGTGTTAGTCTGGATCTTGTAGGGTTTTCTATATATAATAACATTATCTGCATATCGTGAGACTTTTACCTCTTCCTTTCCAATTTGCATTGCTTTTACTTCTTTCTCTTGTTTGATTACTGTGGCTAGGACTTCCAAGACTATGTTGAGTAGGAGTGGTGATAATGTGCATCCTTGCCTTGTCCCAGATTTTAATGGGAAGGTTTTAACTTTCTCACCATTGAGTACTATGCTGGCTGTAGGTTTGTAATCTATAGCATTCATGATGCTGAGATATGTTGCCTCTATTCCCACTTTGGTGAGACTATTTATTGTGAGTGTGTGTGGAATTTTATCAAATGCTTTTCCTGCATCTATTGAGATGATCATGGTGTTTTGTTCCTTTCTCTTGTTGATGTGCTGTATTACATTGATTGATTTGCATATGTTGAACTACCTCTTTGTCCCTGGCATGATCCCCAATTGGTCATGATGTATAATCTTTTTTCTGTGTTGTTGGATTCTATTTGCTAATATTTAGGTGAGAATTTTGGCATCTGTGTTCATCAGTGATATTGGCTTATATTTCTCTTGTTTGGTAGTGTCTTTTCCTGGTTGTGGTATCAGGGTGATTGTGGATCCATAGAATGACTTTGGGAGTATTCCTCCCTTTTCAATCTTCTGGAAGAGTTTGAGAACGAGTGGTATGAGATCTTCTCTGCATGTTTGGTAGAAATCCACAGTGAAGCCGTCCGGTCCTAGACTGTTATTTGTAGGGAGGTTTTATATTGCTATTTTGATTTCATTTCTAGTGCTCTGCTTGTTCAAGGGGTCAGTTTCTTCTTGATTCAGTCTTGGTGGACAGTATGTTTCCAGAAACTTGTCCATCTACTCTAGGTTATCCAGTTTGTTTCCACATACATTTCATAATATTCTCATATGATATTCTGTATTTCTATTTTATTAGTTGTAATTTCTCAATTCTCCTACGTTATTTTGCTAATTTGTGCTGTCTCTGTATTCTTCTTTTTGAGTTTGGCCAGAGGTTTGTCGATTTTACTTGCTTTTTTGAAAAACCAGCCTTTGGATTGGTTGAATTTTTCCTATGGTCTTTTTAAACTCTATTTTATCCATTTCCTCCCCAATATTTATGATTTCCTTCCTTCTGATGCCTTTTGGGGTTTTTTGTTCTTCTTTTTCTAGTTCATTCTCCTGAGGGGTTAAATTGTTTATTTGTGATTTGTCTTCTTATTTGAGAAAGGCCTGAATCACTATAAACTCCCCTCTCAATACTGTTTTTGCTGTGTCCCATAAGTTTAGTGTGGTTTTTCTTTAATATTCTTTTGTCTCAAAGTACTTTTTCATTTCAGCTTTGATTTCTTCTTTGACCCATTTGTTTTTTATAACATTTTGTTTAATCCCCATGTTCTCATTTTGTTCTCCTTTGTTTCTCTGTTGTTGATTTCTAGCTTCATGTCATTGTGGTGAGTAAATATGCTTGAGGTAATTTCTGTCTTCTTAGAATTGTTGAGGTTTCTTTTGTGCCCAAGTATATCATGAATCCTGTAAAATGTCCCTTGTGCACTTGAAAGGAATGTATATACTATTTTGTGGGGGGTGCAATGCTGTGAATATATCCACCAAGTGTAATATTTCTATTGTATTATTTAAATTCTCTATTGCCTAATTTATTTTCTGTATCGATGATAAGTCCAGTGATGTAAATGCAGTGTTGAAATCTCCAACAATTATTAGTTCCCCATCACTATCCCCATTTATATCTGTTAGTAATTATTTTATGTACTTTGGTAGCCCTCTATTTGGTGCATATGTATTAATGAGTGTGCTATCCTCATCTTGTATCACTCCTTCAATCATTATAAAATGTCCTTCTTTATCATTCTTTATGGCCTTTGCTTTAAAGACTGTTTTCTCTGAAGTCAGTACTGCAACACCTGCTTTTTTGGCTTTTCCATTTGTATGGAATAACCATTTCCATCCTGTCACTCTCAATCTATATGTTTCCTTCTCCCTGAAGTGGGTCTCTTGTATTCAGCATATTGAAGATTCTTGCCTTATTATCCAGCCTATCACTCAATGACTTTGACAGGAGCATTTATTCCATTAACATTTAAAATAATCGATGATATGTTTGTGTTTATTGCCATTTTGACCTTTTCTTTGCTGCTGATTTTATACTTCTGCTTTGGTCGTTTCATCTTCCTGTTTTGGTTTGGTCATTTTCCTTTGTATTATCATGAAATTTATTTAGCTTTTAGTGACTCCAGGAATAAATTTTTGCCTTGTTTTTACCCTTTTATATAAGTCTATAAGACCACTACTATAACTGATTTTATTAAACTAATAACAATATGATCTCAAAACCATCCTACTGAGAACAAAATATTTTAAAAGGAAAGAACAAAAAAATTTTTTTCTCTATTTTCCTGCCTCCCTATCTCACTCTCAATGATTTGTATGTGTTGTTTAAAATTTTGTGTTTATTTTACTTGTAGTTCATGAGTTATCACTTTTCCAGCTATGAGTTTCACATATTTGTAGCATCCTGCTGCTTTTCTTTTTAGAGTAGATCTTTCAATATTCCTTTAAGCATGGGTCTAGTGTTGCTAGACTCTTGTAGATATTTTTGTCTGTGAAATTCTTTATGTCTCCTTCTACCATAAAGGATAGCCTAGCTGGTTAAAGTATCCTAATTTATACCATTTTTTCATTCAGGACTTTGAATATATCTTTCCACTCCCTTCTGGCCTTTAGTATTTGTGTTGTGAAATCAGCTGTGAACCTTATTGTAATTCCCTTGTAACTCACTCTTTGCTAATCTCTTGCTGCCTTTAGGATCATTTCTTTATCCTTGACTCTGGCCGTCTTAATTATATGTCTAGGTGTGGGTTTATTTGAGTTCTTCCTGTTTGGGACACTCTGAGCTTCCTGTACTTGGATATCTGATTCCTTCTTTAAGTTTGGGAAGTTCTCAGTTATGATTTCTACAAAAACCTTTGCAATCGCCTTTGATCATTCCTCCCCTTCTGGGAATTCTATCCTGCAAAGTTTGGCATGCTTTCTGTTATCTCATATGTCTCTTATGCTTTTTCTTTTGTCTCTCATTGTTTCTCTTGTAACTCTTCTGATTGGGTGCTTTCCATTGTCCTGTCTTCTAGATCACTAATTCGTTCCTCTGCATTAGGTAGCCAGCTTTGTGACACCTTTAGATCATTTCTCATCTCAGTCAACGGTTTTACCTATTCTACTAGGATCTTCTTTACAGCTTCCATTTCATTTTTAACATATTTTATATCTCTAAACACTATCTTTTATTTCCTTCAGTAACTTGATCAATCCTCTTTTGAAATCTTGACCTAGTAGGCTATCAATATCTATTTCTCTGATCGTTCTTTCAGGGGATTTCTCATGTTCCTTTTATTGGGAATTGTTTCTCTGCTTCTTCTTTTTGTTCCTACCTCTCTGGGACTGTGATTTATGGAGTATCAGTTACCTACTGTGGTACTAAATGAGTTTATCTACCTAATGCCTAATTATTAATACAACTAAAAAAGAGAAAAAAGAGTGAGGGAGACAAAGAATTTTAAAGAAGGGGAACTAAATGTTTGAAGACATTGTATAATGCATAATAGAGCAAGTTGAAACAGAGTTTAGAAAAATAATAATAATAAAAATGTTTTTAAAAATTTAAATGGGATTTAAATGGGGGTATATATAATTGCCTAAGAAGTAAAAATTAAGAGAGTAATAGAAAATGGAAAAGGTAAAATCAGATTAAAACTATGGGGTGGTCAGTGTCCTCCTGGAGACTGTGTAATTTTAAAGTGAAGTCTTTCTGTATTCATCCTGTTTTGGAAGCTCAGCTTGCTTTTTCCAGAGGCCCTCCATTGGAGCCCTTATCTGTGCTGCTCCCAGGGCCTGTTGGCAAGCAGATCACTCCTTCTACCAACACTTGTTCCAGTGAAGCTCTCTTTACTAAGTACTGGCTTGTCACTGACCTGACTAATGCCTCAGTCAGATGTTTCAGAATGACAAGGCAGGATTGGGCATCAGACCATCTCCCAGCCACATGGTCAAGGGCTGCGTTCCATTCCAAAACGTGGGGCGACCAGCCCCCTGAGGGTGCCGGTCTCTCTACTGCACTGTGCCCTGTCACTGGTCTGGGCCAAAACCCATCTCCTTGTTTGTCTTGGTGGAGCAAGTTCTCTGAGGAAATAGGATGGAATGATCTTATCTGCCTCAGGCGGTAGACAAGTCCCCATCTGGCACTTGAGTCTAAGTCCTTAGGAGTGAATGCAGGTTTTGCTTTCACTGCTGCCTGGGTGCAAAACACCAGAGGGCATGGTGGCTGTGTCTAAGCCCAAGCTCTCTTGTCCTAGAAACTTTTGTGGATTTTCAGAGATGGGGAATGCACCTTTCCCCTCCCAGGGCACGTCTGCTCTGTTGCTAAACAGAGGGCCCAAGATGTTCTGCCCTGTGCACCCACAGGAATGACACACAGTCCCCTCCATTCCCCCAGGGTGCCCCAGTACAGCCATTCCCATTTTCCACCCAGCTCGGGCAGCATGACCCTGCCACCAGCTGCCTGGATTCATATTGGGGTTGGTGTCACAAGGATTCTCTGTGCCTGTTTAACTTAGTACTGTCAGTCAACTTATACTCTGTAGAGGTCTAATCCTTGGAGGCTCCCCCTCCATCCTGCCGACCTATCAGTTGGAGAGGGGAGACCCAGTGAATGAGTGCCAGTCCTTCTTTGCTGCTCCCTCACGGTGGGATTTGTCCCAATCTCTTTTGCTTTTTCTTCTTTCTTTCTTCATTTTCTCCTACCAGATTTTTTGCATCTTTATCTTTTGAAGAGGACAATGTTGTATCAGAGTCTTGCAGGTTCTCTGGTTAGCTGAGTGGGTCTCTGGATATCAGTCTTGGTGCATTTGTGGGAAAGGGTGAGCTACGAGGATCCTTCGGCTCCACCATCTTGCATTCCCCCACAAAAAGTCTCACTTTATGGTGGAAGATAAAAACAACCAGTAAAAAGGTGGAAAAGATATTCCATGGAAATGACAAGTAATTGCAGATTGCAATGCTCAACTCATACAAAATACGTTTTAAAATAAGGGCCACAATGAAAGATATATATGAGATTATATAAATAAGAAGAGATCAATATAGAAATAGAGCTTTACACTCATTGAATTATATATGTACCCAACAATGTAGATCTTAAGTATAAAAAGAAATATTAGTAGACATGAAGGAATTAATTCATTATAAAATAATAATAGTAGATGAGTTTAACACCTCACTAGTCTGATGGCCATATCATCCAGAAAGAATATCTGTAAGGAAACAGAGGTCTTAATGGCAAATTATATAATTTGAACCTGAGATATTGTACACTGCATCAGAAAAGGGGAACACATAAATTTCTCAAGTGTGCACAGGATGTTATCTTAGGAATTAACCACATACTATGTCACAAAATGAGCAAGAAATATAAGTATACAAAATAATTAGAAAGATATTCTGTGCTTATGGATTGTATACAATGTGAGGAGCTATTCTAATCTATCTTTTACATGTTCAATCACCCCAGCACTACTTATTGAGGAGAATGTTTTTTCTTTTATACACTTTCCTTATGCACTTGTTTCGTTTTTAATGGGTTAATTGATTAGACGTGTGAGGGATTATATCTGTTTGCTCTACTCTCTTCTATTGATTGGCGTCTGTTTTTGAGCCAGTATCATGTTGTTTAAATTACTAAAGTTTGTAGGGCTGTTTGACATCATAGAAATTTACACCATTAGATTTAATACACTTTTTTCAAGATCATTTTCGCAACTCATGATCTTTGTGAATACATATAAATTTTGAAATTATCTGTTCTATTAAATGGAAAATCTCATGGGTGTTTTGACATGAATCACACGAAATGTAGATTGCTTTGGGTAGTATGGTTGTTTCAACCACATTGTTTCACATCATTAACATAAGAGATCTTTTCATTTCTTTGGATCAGTTTTAATTTCCTTCATCAATGTTTTCTATTTTTTAATGTAAAAGTTTTCTCCTTATTTGTTAACTTCATTTCTAGGTATTCTTTACATATATATATATATATATATATATATATAATTATATATATTTTATTTTAAACACGTTTCCTACACAAATACAAGTGGCAGAAGGCAGTGGCAAGACATATTCAAAGTCGAGAATGAAAGAAAGCTGTAATCTAAGACAATTTATCAAGCAAGGCTATCCTTTAGAATAGAAGGAGAGATAAATAACTTACACAAAAGCAAATACTAAAAGAATTTTGCAGCAGAAAAATAAATAATGAAAGGTTTACCCTAAAAAAAAAAAGAAGCAGGATACTACAGAAGGGAGAAAGGCATAATTAGAAAGGCAATAGCTGCAAAGACTTACAACAGATTAAACATGATGTTATAAAACAGGACATGAAAATTTTTAAGGTTCAGAAAGTGAAACAGGACAATACAGAGTATTTTCTTCTTGTTTCTGTTCTCTGTAGAATGGGATAGAGTTTGTATTCCTATCAGTTAAAATAAACAAATATAGTAACAGGTCAATATACATGCAAAACATGGTAACCATAAGTCAACAGCTTACAATGAAGTCACAAAGCCAAAAGAAACCAAGATAATAAAAGAAAACTTATCAAGCCACAAAAAGAAAATGAACAAAAATGAAATACCAAATCAACTGGAAAAAGAAGTTCAAAATGGAAATAAACACCAGTCTCCAAAAAATTGTTACAAATGTTAATACACTAAGTGGTTCGATCAAAAGATATATATTGTCAGGTGGGATAATATAACAAGACCCTACATTATGAAGCATACAAGAGACCCAATTTAGAAAGAGGAACACACATCAATTGAAATTCAGAAGATGGAAAAATATATTCCATGCAAATGGACATGACAAGAAAGCAGGACTAGCAGTACTGACTTAACACAAAATAGACTTTAAACCGAAGGCCATAGAGAAAGATAAACAGGGACATGATATAATGATTAAAGAAGCAATACAAAATGAAGGTATTATACTCATTAAGATATATGCACTCAATATAGGAGCACCTTAATACATAAAGCAAATATTAATAGATAAAAATGGAGAAATCCGTAATTCCCAAAGCAATATTAAAGGAAAAGAAAGAGGCTGGAGGAATAAACCACAATGTCTCCATAAACTATTGCAGGGTTAGAATAATCATAATGACATGATATTGGTACAGATACAGGCATATTGACCAATGGAACAGAATAGAGGGCCTATGAATAAATCTACAGGCCTATGTTCTATTAATCTTTGACAGAGTAGCCAGGAATATGACAGAGAAAAGAGGATCTCTTCACCAACTGGTGTTGAGAAAAGTGGATAGCAGCATGCAGAGCAATGGAGTAAGAACTCTCCTTCACTCCATATACAAGAATAAACTCAGAATGGCTTGAAGATTTAAATGTAAGGCAAGACAAAATAAATCTCCTAGAAGAAAACATACGCAAAACTCTTTGAGGTAAGTCTCATCAATGATCCCCTAGTACTGACTACCCAGGTAATGGATGTAAGAGCAAAATTAATAAATGGGACCTAATTAAACTTATAAGCTTTTGCAGTGAAAGGGAACCATAAACAAAGCAAAATGACAAACTACATGATTAAAGAAAATATTTAGAAGTGATGCAACTGACAAAGTCTTTATTTCTAAAATATAAATACTTCATAAAACCCCAAAAAAAAGAAACCCAATCTGAAAATGGGCAGAAGCCCTAAACAAGCAATTCTCAAATAGAGACATAGAAATGCCACGTAGCTATATGAAAAAAAAAATAATTTCTCACTATCATTATCAGAGAAGGGCAATTCAAAATTATAATGATGTATCACCTCACAATAGTCACAATGGCCATCATTCAAAAGTCTACAGACAATAAATGCTGGGGAAGCTGTGGAGAAAGGGATCCATCCTACACTGTTGGAAGGAATGTAGTTTGGTGCAGTCATTGTGGAATACAGGATGGGTATTCCTCAAAAGAATAAAAATTGACAATATACATTTCAGCAATCCCACTTCTGGGTATATATCAAAGGGAAGAGTAATTCAAAAAGACACCTGCACCCTAATGTTCTCAGCACTGCTGTATACAACAGCCATGACATGGAAGCAACGTAATTTTCCAAAAACAAATGAGAGTATTCAGAAGTTATGTTGTATTTACACAGTGGAACAATATTGTTCAATAAAAAATGATAAAACAATGACATTTGCAGCAAAATGGATGTCCCCAAAAAGTGTCATTCTAATTGAAGTTAGCCAGAAAGAGAAAGAAAAATAATACATGACAAGACATATGTGGAGCCTTAAAAAAAATTTGGATGAGAACACGATGATTTCATCTTCAAAACTGAAACACACTCGCAGATATGCTAAACAATTTTATGATTACTGTGGAAAGGGGCTGTGAGAGGATGTTTGGGATCTGTAGATTTATAAATGTTACCCACTATATATAAAAATAGATTTTTTCAAAATTTCTCTTCTATGACACAGGGCAGTAAATTAAGTATCGTGAAGTAATCTTTAATAGGCACAAAAATATATGCGTTTACGGGGACACTGTGCTCTACACCACAGATTGACACATTGTAAATGGCAGTATTTCAAAGATAAATAAATTAATAATAACGTAAACAAATAAATAAACAAACAAATAAATAAATACAAAATGAATAAATAAAATTTAATAATAAAAGAAATAAAAAGATTCACACTACTTAACTTTACACGTGAAGAATCTAGGATAAAACAGAAAGAATAAACAAGAAAATTGAATGAATGAGATTAAGGCAAATAATAAGAGAAACAATTGAAAAGATGAAAATTTTTTACCTAAGTCTATTTCTTTTTAACAAAAAGTGGACAAACGTTTAGGTTTGCTAAGAAAATTAAGGCTCAAATAAAATTAGAAATAAAAGAGAAGATATTACCTCTGATGTTGTAGAGATGCATAGCATCATAAGAAATTACCACTAGCCAATGATTTTAATGACCAAGAACTAATGCCAAATTCCCAGAAACATATGTCTTCCAATACAGAATGAAGAAGAAATTATAAAGTGAAATAGAACAAAAGTGTGTATGAGTAAATCATTAATCCAAACATCCCAAATCAGAAAAAATTTACAAGATGACTTTACTGGTGAATTCTGTCATACATTTGTAGACAATTTTTCACCAATACTTCCCCAAATCTTCCAAGAATTTGAAGGGGGTGAAAGACTCCAAACTTTTTTTATGATGCCAGCATTATTTGCATAACAATGTTAGAAAAGACATTATATACAAAATATAGAATATTATCCCTGATGAATATATGTGCCAAAATACACAACAAAACACAAGCAAAATGAATTCAAAAACACATTTGATGTATCATACACATACATAGGTAAAGGGATTTATCCCTTGGTTTAACAATACTTCAAAATATTCAAATCAATAAAGGTGACATGCCACACTAATAGAATGAGAAATAAAACTCACATAATCATCTCAATAGGTGCAGAAATGACATTGTATATAATGCAACATCCTTTTAAGATACTCCCAACAAATAAAATTAACCCTGTCAGTGGCACGATATCATATACACACAAACACTGTGTGGAGAGAAGCGAAGTAGTTATCTGTCTATTGATTCATAGAAAAAGGGTTTATATAGAACATGCACAATGCCTCACATATCATCTAGGTTATAACAATGTTAATAATCTTAAGCTCTTTACGTCCCCATGCTTCTGCAGTAAGCACAGGTTGTTAAATGATCAAGGGTTGTTTTAAAGTTCATCACGGAACTTCATTAAGTAGGCCATCTCTTCTCCAGCCGGCTGTGCCTGTCTTATGTTGTCCTCCTCTGAGGATCTTACCGAGAATAGACTATCCATCCATCCATAGTGGATACATTGAGTAGGCCATTTCTTCTCCATCCTGGATATGTGACATTCCTCACAGCTTGTTTATCAGTTCAGCCCATGGGCTTATACTCTAGAGCCTTTAGACAGGGTCTTGCAAACCTAACATCCCTTGACAGACAAATTGATAAAGAAAATTTGATGTATATATGCAATGGAATCAATACTTTGCATTACTATCAGCAGTGTCCACGGTGTTCATTTTTCTCCACAATCTCACCAACATCTACTTCTTTTCTTTTGATGAGAGCCTTCTGACAAATGTGAGGTCTTGCCTAATTTTGGGGTTATTACTTTCCTAATAATTTATAACTCTGAATATATTTTCATGTGTCATTATGCCAACTGCATGTTTTCCACAGAAAATTGATTCAGATCTATCTATTCAGTTCCTACGGACAATTTTTTCAATTGGATTGTTTGGGGTTTTTTATTGTTGTGGTGTATGAGTTTACCATATATATTGGATATTAACACTTGATTGGAAAATATCACTTGCATATATATTCTCCCATTGTGTTGGCTGACTTTTCATTTTATTGATCATTTCTTCTGTAGTGTAAATCTGTTTAAATTGATATAATCATCTTTTGTTAATTTCTTCTGCTTCCCTTGCCAGATGAGAGATATGAAAAATCAAATTAAGTCAAGTGTACTTCTTATGTTTTACCCTTGGATTCTTTGTTTTCAGGTTTTATGTTTTATATGCCCAGGAGTGGGATTGCCGGGTGATATGATAGGTCTATTTTTATTATTTAAAGAACTTCCATACTGTTTCCAAAGTGTTTGCACAAATTTTCATTCCCACCAACAGCGTTTGAGAGTCCCTTTTTCTCTACAACCTCGACAGTCTGTATTATTTGTAGACATTTGGATGACAGCCCTTCTCAAGAGTGTGAAGAAAAACATCATTTAATTTTTGTCTAGCCTTTGTATAATGATTAGCAATGTGAGCATGTTTTTATGTTCCTGTTTGTCATCGGTGTGTCTTCTTTTGGGAATTGTTTTCTGCTCTTTTTCTGGCTGAGTTGTTTGTAAATTTTTGAAATGGAGTTGAATGAACGATGTGTGTATTTTAGAAATTAGCCTCTTATTGATTACATTGTTTCCTAATGTTTTCTCCCATTTGGAAGTTCATCTTTTCATTCTGTATATTTTGCTATGTACAAGCTTTTAAGTTTAATTAGGACCTATTTGATTATTTTGCTTTTACTGTTTTCAGCTTTGGAGAGTCACATAAGAAAATTTCATGACATTTTATCTATTTTTTTGCCTATGTTAATTTCCAGGAGTTTCATTGTCTCATGTATTAGATTCAGATATTTTAAACATTTTATTTTATTTTTGTACAGTGTGAGGGAGTGTTCTAATTCCATTGATTTACATGTAGCTGTCTAATTTTCTCAACATAACTTGCTGAAGACTGTGTTTTAGGCATTGTATGCTTTGTTTCCTTTGTCATAGTTTAGTTGATCATAAGTGTGATGTTTTATTTCTGCATCTGTGTTATATTCCAGTGATATACATGTTTGCTTGTTTTCCAGTATTGTGCTGTTGTAATTACTGTATTTTTGTAATAAAATCTGGGATCTGGGAGGGGTGTGGGTTATGCATCCATCTTTGATCTTTTTCCTCATTGTTCCTTTTGCAGTTCTGGTTCTTTTGCAGTTCATTATAAATCTTAGGACTTTTTTGTTTCTGTGGAAAATATCATATAGTTCAATCTGAATCACTTTATATCTGTAGACATCTATTGTAGTATATATATTTTAACAATATAATTCCTCTAAACTAAGACCTTGAGATTTCTTTCCATTTCTTTGCATCATCTTCAAATTTGTTTTTCAGTTTCCTATTGAATTTATTACCTTGGTTTTTCCATATGTTTTTCATTTTTTGATCTGACTTCATATGGATTTTTTAAACTTATGAAATATTTCATTTTTAGTTTAAAGAAATGTGATAGTTTTTGTACATTAATCATGAATCATGGAAGTTTGCTAAATGTCTTTATTAGTTTTAGTTGTTCTGGTTTGGAGAATTTTTAGCGTTCTCTATATAGACTATTGTGTCATCTAAAATAATAACAGTTTTACTTCATTCAATCCAACTTGAATAAATTTTTTTCTACTACGATTGCTGTTTCTCGGACATCCCATACTGTGTTTAATAGAAATGGTGAGAGTGGGCATCCTTGTTTTATTCCTTAATTTGGCTTTCAGTTTTTCATTTTTGCATATTATGTTGTCTGTGGGTCTGTAATTAATGACTTTAGTTATGTTGAGAGTTATTTCCTGTATACTACTTTGATAAGAGGTTTCTGTTGTTGTTGTTGTTGTTGCTGTTGTGCTGTATTAATTAATAAATATTGAATTTTGTGAAATAATTTTTATGGATTTATTGGGATGACCACATCATTATCTTTTTCTTCTCTTAATATGGTGTATCAAACTGATTGATTTGTGTATGTTGAACCTCTCTTTTGACTCTGCAATGAATCCAAGTTGATCATGGTGTATGATTCATTTTATGTATTGCTGGATTGAGTTTGCTGATAATATTTTCTAGAATTTTTGCATCTAAATCAATCAAATATATTAGCTTGAAGTTCTCTTTGCATGTACTTTGTTTGTTGGCTTTTCTATCAGGAGGATGAAATCTTCATAATATTAATTTGGGAGTTTCCCACATCTTCAATATTTTTGAATACTTTGAAGAGTATAAGTTCTGCTTTGTACTTTTGTACAGTTCTCCATGGGAGCTGTTTAAATCTGCACTAGTGTTTAATGATTTTTTTTAAGTGGAGATTCTATCTTTCGTCTAGTAATCAGTTTGTTCAAATTGTTTGTTTCTCCTTATCTCTGTCTCTTTCTAGACATTTGTCTATTTCTTCTAAGTTGTCCAGTTTTTCGGCTTGTAAGTGTTGACAAAATATTCCCTTTATTGTGTATCTGAGATAACAATTGTTATTTCTCTTCTTTTATTTCTTACTTTATTTCTTTGGAACATCTCTCTTTTCTTCATGATGCATATGGCTAGAGGTTTTTTGATTTTGTTTATTTTAAAAAGAAATCATAAAACAAAATCTTTGGTTTTATTGCTCTTTTGCATTGTTTTTATTCTCTCTAATTTATATTTACACCTGTAATATTTAAGATTACGTTTTTTTAACTTTTTTATTGATTTACAGTCATTTTACAAAGTTGTCTCAAATTCCAGCGTTGAGCACAATTTTGCAGTTACAATGAACATATATACACTTGTAGTCCCATTTTTTTCCTCTGTGGGTTGCCGTAAGGTCTTTTATATATTTCCCTGTGCTATAAAGTACAATCCTGTTAACTATTCTACAATTTTGACCTCCCAGTCTATCTCTTTCCACCCCCAGCCCCATGGCAACTAAACTTTGTATTCTATGTCTGCGAGTATATTTAGTTTTGTATTTGTGTTTTTGTTTTGTTTTGTTTGGTTTGGTTTGGTTTCTAGATTCCACTGAAGAGCCATCTCATATGGTATTTTTCTTTCTCTATCTGGCTTATTTCACTTAGACTGATTTTCTCCAGGAGAATCCATGTTGCTGAAAATGGCATTATGTTATAGTTTTATATGGTTATCTAGTGTTCCATTGTATAAATATACCACCTCTTCTTTATACATTCAACAGTTGATGGACATTTACGTTGTTTCCATGTCCTGGCTATTGTAAATATTGCTGGCTATGAACATTGCGGTGCAGGTGTCATCCTGAAGTAGGGTTCCTTCTGTATTTATGCCCAGGGGCGGGATTCCTGAGTCATATGGTCAGTATATTCCTAGGCTTTTGAGGAATCTCCATCCTGTTTTCCACAGTGGCTGCACCTAACTGCATTGCCACCAGCAGTGAAGGACTGTACCCTTTTCTCCACAGCCTTTCCAGAATTTGTCATTTGTGTATTTTTGAATGATGGCCATTCTGACTGGTATGAGGTGATACCTCACTGTAGTTTTGATTTGCATTTCTCTGATAATCAGTGATATTGAGCATTTTCTGATGTGCCTTTTGATCATTATTATGTCTTCCTTGGAGAATTGCTTGTTTAGGTCTCCTGCCCATTTTTCCATTGGGTGGTTTATTTTTTCTTGTTCAGTTGGATGAGCTGTTTATATACTCTGGAGATCAAGCCTTTTTTGGTTTCATATTCAAATTTTTCCCATTCCATATGTTGATTTTTTGTTTGACTTCTGGTTTCTTTACTGTGCAGAAACTTGTAAGTTTCATTAGGTCTCATTTGTTTTTTCTTGATTTCACTTCTTCTATGAGAAAATTTTTGAGACTTTTGTCAGATAATATTTTGCCTATATTTTCCTCTAGGAGGTTTATTTTATCTTGTCTTATGTTTAAGCCTTTGTACCATTCTGAGTTTATTTTTGTGTATGGTGTTCTAGCTTAATTGGGAGTGTTCTAGTTTCATTGATTTTCATGCTGCTCTCCAGTTTTCCCAACACCAGTTGCTGAAGGGACTGTCTGTATTCCATTGTATTTTCTTGCCTCTTTGTTTGAAGATTAACTTACCAAACGTTTGTGGGTTATTTTCTGGGTTCTCTATTCTGTTCCATTGGCCTATATGTCTGTTTTCCTTCCAATACATTGCTATCATGTTGACTGTAGCTCAATATTATTATCTGAATCATTAGCATAAATAATGCCACTGATTTTTGAACCTTAATCTTGTAACCTGCTACCTTGCTGAATTCTTCGATCAGCTGTAGAAGTTTTTGTCTGGATCTCGCAAGGTTTTCTATATATAGTGACATATTATCTGCGTATAGTGAGACTTTTTCCTCTTCCTTTCCAATTTGCATCCCTTTTATTTCTCTCTCTTGTTTGATTGCTGTGGCTAGGACTTTCAAGTTTATACAGAGTTGGAATGGTGATAGTGTTCATCCTTGTCTTGTCCCCAATTTTAGTGGGAAGATTTTAACTTTCTCACCATTGAGTACTATGCTAGCTGTAGGTTTTCTATCTATAGCTTTCATGATGCTGACATATGTTCCCTCTATGCCCAGTTTGGTGAGTTTTTATCATACGTGGGTGTTGAATATTATAAAATGCTTTTCCTGAGAAGATCATGTGGTTTTGGTCCTTTCTCTTGTTGATGTGCTGTATTACATTGATTGATTTGCATATGTTGAACCACCCCTGTGTCCCTTTCATAATCCCCACTTGGTCATGATGCATAATCTTTTTTCTGTGTTGTTGGATTTTCTTTGCTACTATTTTGGTAAGGATTTTGGCGTCTGTGTTCATCAGTGATATTGGCCTATAATCCTCTTTTTTAGTAGTGTCTTCTGATTGTGGTCTCAGGGTGATTTTGACTTCATAGAATGGCTTTGGGAGTATTCCTTCCTATTTAATATTCTGGAGGAGTTTGAGAAGGAATGGTATGAGCTCTTCTTTGTATGTTTGGTAGAATTCCGCAGTGAAGACGTCCGGTCCTGGACTGTTATTTTTAGGGAGGTTTTATATTGCTATTTTGATTTCATTTCTGGTGCTCTGCTTGTTCAAGGGGTCAGTTTCTTCTTCATTAATTCTTGGTGGACTGTATATTTCCAAAAACTTGCTCATCTCCTGTAGGTTATCCAGTTTGTTTCCACATACTTTTCATAATATTTTTGTATGATATTCTGTGCTTCTTTTTTATTTCTTGTAATTTCTCCATTCTCCTTTTTATTTTGCTAATTTATGCTCTCTCTCTTTTCTTCTTTTTGAGTTTTGCCAGAGGTTTGTCGATTTTACTTACTTTTTCAGAAAACCAGCTTTTGGATTGGTTGCATTTTTTCCTATAGTCTTTTTAATCTCTATTTTATTTATTTCCTCAACAATATTTGTGATTTCCTCCCTTCCGCTGCCCTTCAGGTTTTTTTTTTCTTTTTCTAGTTCAATCTGCTGGTGGGTTAAATTGTTTATTTGTGATTCTTCTTCTTTTTTGAAAAAGGCCTGTATCACTAAACTCCCATCTCAGCACTGCTTTTGCTCTGTCCCATAAATTTTCTGTGGTTTTGCTTTCATTTTCTTTTGTCTCAAGGTACTTTTTCATTGCAGCTTTGATTTCTTCATTGACCCATTTGTTTTTTAATAACATATTGTTTAATCTCCATGTCTACCTTTTTTTCTCCTTTGTTTCTCTGTTGTTGATTTCTAGCTTCATGTCATTGTGGTCGGTAAAGATGCTTGAGGTAGTTTCTATATTCTTAAAATTGCTGAGGTTTCCTTTGTGCCCAAATATATCATGAATCCTGGAAAATATCCCATGTGCACTTGAGAAGAATGTATGTACTATTTTGCGGGGGGTGCAATGCTCTGAAAATATCCACCAAGTTTATTATTTCTATTGTATTATTTCACTTCTCTTTTGCCTAATATATTTTCAGTTTCGGTGATCTGTACAGTGATGTTAATGCAGTGTTGAAATCTCCAGCTGTGATTAGAATCCCATTGCTATCCCCCTTTATATCTGTTAGCAATTATTTTATGTGCTTAGGTGTTCATCTATTTGGTGCATATGTATTAACGAGTGTGCTATCCTCATCTTGTATCACTCTTTCAATCATTATAAAATGTCCTTCTTTATATTTCTTTATGGTCTTTATTTTAAAAAATATTTTGTCTGAAATCAGTACTGCAACCCCTGCTTTTTTGTCTTTTCCGTTTGAATGGAATACACTTTTCCATCCTTTCACTCTCAATTTATATGTGTCCTTATCTCTGAAGTGGGTCTCTTGTATGCAGCATATTGAAGGTTCTTGCTTTATTATCCAGCCTGCCACTCTATGACTTTTGACTGGAGCATTTAGCCCACTAACATTTACAATAATTGATGATATGCTTGTGTTTATTGCCAATTTGACCTTATCTTTGCAGTTGATTTGGTATTTCCTCTTTGTTCCTTTCATCTTCCTTTTATGGTTTGGTCATTTTCCTTTGTATTATCATGAATTTTATTTAGTTTTAGTGACACCCTGATAAGTTTTTTTTCTTCTTGTTACCCTTTTTATAAGTCTTTTAGAGAACTAGTATAACTGCTTTTATTAAACTGATAGAAACATGGTCTCAAACCCATCCTAACGGGAACAAAAAATTTTAAAATGAAAGACCAAAAAAGAAAATTCTCTATTTTCCTGCCTCCCCCTAACACTCTCAATGATTTGTATGTCTTATTTTAAAATTTTGTGTGTGTTTTATTTGTAATTCATGAGTTATCACGTTTCCAGCTGTGAGTTTCACATTTCTGAAGCATTCTGCTGCTTTTGTATTTAGAGTAGAACTTTCAATATTTCTTCTAGCATGGGTCTAGTGTTGCTAAACTCTTGTAGCTTTTTCTTGTCTGTGAAATTCTTTATGTCTCCTTCTACCAAAAAGGGCAGCCCTGCTGGTTAAAGTATCCTAGTGTATATCAGTTTTTTCATTCAGGACTTTGTATATATCTTTCCACTCCCTTCAGGCCTGTAGTATTTTTGTAGTGAAATCAGGTGTGAAACTTAAGGGAATTCCTTTGTAACTCAATGTTTACTTTCTCTTGCTTCCTTTTGGATTATTTCTTTATCCTTGACTATGGCCATCTTAATTATATGTCTTGGTGTGGCTGTATTTGGGTTCTTCCTGTTTGGGACACTCTGAGCTTCCTGTAGTTGGATATCTGATTCCTTTTTTATGTTTGAGAATTTCTCAGTCATCATTTCTTCAAACACCTTTGCAATCCCCTTTGATCTATCCTCCCCTTCTGGGACTTGTATCATGCCAAGATTGACATGCTTTATATTACCCCATAAGTCTCTTATGCTTTTTTCATTTGTTTCCCATTGTTTCTCTTCTAGCTCTTCTGATTGGATGCTTTGTACTGTCCTGTCTTCTGAGTCACTAAGTAGTTCTTCTGCATTGTCTTGTCAGCTTTGTGACGCCTTTAGTTAATTCCTCATCTCAGTCAATGTGTTTACCTATTTTACTCGACTCTTTTTTATAGCTTCCATTTCATTTTTAGCATATTTTATATCTCTAAACCCTATCTTCTATTCACTTCAATAATTTGATCTCTCCTTTTTTGAAATCATGATATTGTAGGCTATCAAACCCTATTTCACTGATCATTCTTTCAGGGGATTTCTCTTGTTCTTTTAATTGCAACTTGTTTCTCTGCTTATTCATCTCGCTCCTACCTCTCTGGCACTGTGGTTTATGGAGTATCAGTTACCTACTGTGGTCCTAAAAGAGTTTATCTACCTAATTCCTATACAGTAATACAACTAAGAAAAGAGAAAATTGAGAGAGAGAGATAAAGAATTTTAAAGAATGGAGAAATAAAGGTTTGAAGGCATTGTATAATAAATAATATAAAAGTAAGTTGAAGCACAATTTTGAAAAATAATAGTAATAAAAATATTTTTAAAAATTTCAAAGGGATTAAAATAGGGGTATTTATAATTGCAGAAAAAGTAAAAATTAAGAGGGTAATAGAAAATGGAACAGGTGAAAACAGATTAAAACAAGGGGGTGTTCAGTGTCCTCCTGGATATTGTGCAATTTTAATGTGAACTCTTTCTCTATTCATCCTGTTTTGGAAGCTCAACTTGCTTTTTCCATTGGCCCTCCATTGGAGCCCGCCTCTGTGCTGCTCCCAGGGCCTGTCAGCAAGCAGATCACTCCTACTCCCAACACTTGTTCCCAAGCAGCTCTCTTTACTGTGGGCTGGCTTGTCACTGCCCTGCCCGATGGTACAGTCAGATGTTTCAGACTGACCAGGCAGGAGTGGGTGTCAAGACCTCTCACAGCCACGTGGTTAGGGGCTGCATTCCATCCCAAGAGGTGGGGGGCCAACAGCCCCTCAGGTTGCCAGTCTCTCCACTGCTCTTTACCACTGTATGCTCCGCCTAAGGTTTGAACAACGGATTGGGCTCAGGGTAGACTAAGGAACATCCCTGTCCCTGTTTGTGCCAAAACTCAGCTCCTTGTTTGTCTTGTCAGAGCATGTTCTCTGTGGAAATAGGACGGAAGTATCCTATCTGCCTCATGCTGTAGACAAGTCCCCGTCATGCTCTTGAGACTACTAAGTCCTTAGGAGTGGATGCAGGTTTTGCCCCCACTGCCATCTGTGTGCAAAGCTCCAGAGGGTATGGTGGCTGTGTCTGAGCCCCAGCTCTCTTCACCTGGAAAATTCTGTGGATTTTCAGAGATGGGGAATGCACCTTTCCCCTCCCAGGGCATGTCTGCCCTGTTGTTTTATGGAGGGCCTAGGTTTTTCTGCCCTGTGCACCCATAGCAATGGCACACAGACCCCTCCATTCCCCTGGGCTGCCTCAGTGCAGCCATCCCCATCTTCCACCTAGCTCGTGAAGCATGGTCCTGCCCTCAGCTGACAGGATGCATCTTGGGCTGGGTGTCACAAGGATTCTCTGTGCCTGTTTAACTTGGTTCTGTCAGTCAACTTATACTCTGTAGAGATCCAATCCTTGGAGGCTCCCTCTCAGTCCTGCCAAACCCCCAGTTGGAGAAGGGAGACCCAGTGAATGAGCACCAGTCCTTCTTAGCTGCTCCCTCCCTGTGGGAACTGTCCCAATCTGTTTTGCCTTTTCTTCTTTCTTTCTTCCTTTTCTCCTACCAGATATTTTGCATCTTTATCTTTTGAAGAGGACAATGTTCTATCAGAGTTCTGCAGGTTCACTGGTTAATTGAGTGGGTCTGTGGATGAGTCTTGGTGCATTTGTGAGAAAGGGTGAGCTACAAGCATCCTTCTCCTCCACCATCTTGGCATCCCACCCCAAAATGTCTCACTTTATGGTGGAAGATAAACACAGCCAGGAAATAGATAGAAAAGATATTTCATGGAAATGACAAGAAAGTGCAGATTGCAATGCTCAAATCATACAAAATACATTTTAAAATCAGGGTCACAATGAAAGATAAATATAAGAATACATAAAGAAATAAGAGATCAACATTAAAAAAAGAGTATACCACTCATTAAATTATATATGGATCCAAAAGTGTAGATCATACGTATAAAAAGATATATTAGTAAACATGAAGTAATTAATTCATTTTAAAACAATAATAGTAGATGAGTTTAACACCTCACTATTCTGATGGCCAGATCACCCAGAAAGAATATCTTTAAGGAAACAGAGATCTTAATAACATATTAGATCATTTGAACCTAAATGAGTTATTGGACACTGGGTCAGAAAAGAAGAACACATAAGCTTCTCAAGTGTGCACAGGATGTTTTCTAAGGAATTAACCACATATTATGCCATGAAAGGAGCCTCAGGAACTTTAAGCAAATATAGTTTACAGCAAGTATTTTTCCATACAAAAAAAGTATGAAACTATTCATCAACTCTAGAAAGAAGAACATGAAAAGCACCAACATGAGATTAAACCACATCCTTTAAAAAAATAAAACAAGGTCAATTATGAAATCAAAGGGGTAATAAAATCATACCTAGAGACAAATTACAATGAAAACACAGCTTCATAAAATGTACGGGATGCAGCAAAGACAAATCTATCAAGTAAGTTTAGAACAATTAAGGCCTTTTACAAGGAACAAGAAAAACCTGACACAAAGGATCAAGCATAACACCCAAAATTACTTGATATAAAAACAAGCAAAACCCAAAGGCATTAGAATAAGAATTCTTTAATGAGTACTTTGAAAATAAATGAAATAAAAATCAAAAAATAAATTAAATGTCATAAAATCAACAGCTTTAATTTTTCTTAAATATATTAACAAATTGACAAACATTTAGCCAGGGTTATCAAGAAATACAGAGTGGACACGAACAATATAAGAAATGAAACAGTTGAAATAACATCTGATATTACAGAAATGCAAACAAAGATTATGAAAGTACTCTGAGCAGTTACGTGACAAACAACTGGACCTTAAAGAAATGGACAAATTTCTTGAAATGTACAGCCTGGCAACACTGAATAAAGAGAAAACAGTAAACTTGAAAAGAGCAATCAGTATAAGTTAAATAATATCTATAATTTTAAAAACACCCCTTGAACAAAATGCCTGGATGCATTCACTAAAACCTCTTTCCTCCCAACTATTTCAAAAAATGAAGGAGGAAGGAAAATTTCCACAGTTATTCTATGAAGCCACCAATACCATGAAAACAAAACCAGTCACAGACACTACAAAAAAAATGAAAATGTAAAGCCAAAATCCTTGATGAATATATATTAAAAAGTCCTCAACAGAACATCAACAAATTAATCCAGGAATACATAGAAAGGATTATACACAATGATCAGTTTGATTCCTTCCAGAGTCACAAAGATGGTTCAACATACACAAGTCAATCAGCATGACACAAATTTAATATGGAAGGACAAAATTCACAGGACCATGTCAATACACACAGAAAAATCATTAGACAAAATTCGACATACATTCATGATCAGAACTCTCGTGAATGTGATTACATTGGGAACATCTCTCAACAGACTAAAGGCCATGTATAACAATTTATAATACTCAGGGGAAAGGCTGAATGTCTTCTGGGTAAATTCAGGAACAACAGAAGTATTCCTACTCTCAGAACTTCTGTTCCAGAGTAAAAGAAGAAAGGAAAGGAAAGAAAAAGAAGTAAAAGAAATGCCAAATGGAAAGAAAGAGGCAAAATTGTCACCATTACTGATGACATAACAATCTACATAGAGTCCTAAGTGCTTCACACAGACTATTATGAACAATAAATAATTTCAACAACAGAGCAGGGTACAAGATTAATGTAAAGTAGTCTCTTGCATTTCTACACATTAATCATGAGATACCATAAAATGGCCATTGAAAGCAATACTATTTAAAATTCCATCCCACCGAACATCTTGGAATAAATGTAACCACATATATGAAAGACCTACACACTGAAAATTAAAAAAAATTGACAAAGAAATTAAAAATGACTCAAAGAAATGAAAAGATGCCTTGTGCTCTTGGATTGAAGGAGTTAATATTGTTAACATGGCCGTACTACACAAAGAAACCTATAGATTTTTTGCAATTCCTGTTACAAAGCTGTAGTATTTCACACAGAACCAGAAAATAAATAACTCTACGTTTTACATGAAACCATTAAAAATTGCCAAAATTGTCTTTAGAAAAAACAACAACTCTGGAGGTATAAACCTGCCGGATTCCTTAGTATACTATAAGCCTACAGTAATAAAAACAGCATGGCATTGGCACAGAGATACAATCAATAAAAACAGATAGAGAGCCTAGAAATAATTCCACACACCTATGAATAATGAATCAATGATAAAAGAGGCAAGAGTACACAATGGAGAAAAGACAGCCTCGTCAATGAATGGTGTTGGGAAAGCTGGACATCTACATGTAAAACAGTGATATTAGAGCATTCCCAGACATCATATACAAAAATAAACTCCAAGTTTATTAAGGACCTAAATGTAAGACCTGATATTATAAAACTGTCAGAATGTTATATAGGTGATACTCAATTGGATATATATCATAGGAACATTTTCTTATATCAGTCTCCTAAGGCAAAAGAAATAAAATCAAAAATAAGCAAGTGAGACATAAACAAACTTGAAAACTTCTGCACAGCTAAGGGCACTATAAATGAAATGAAAACATTGCCTGTGTTATTGGAGAACATATTTGCAAACAATGCAAGTGACCAGGGATTAATAGATGTAGGTTAATAGATGTAGCATGGATTTCAGTTACCCAACTCAATGTGAAAAAAAAATAACCCAATCAAAAAAAGAGCAGAGTACCTTAGTTAATATTTTTCCAAAGAAAACATACAGAGGAGTAAAAGGCAAGTGATAAAAATGCACAACAATAATAATTATTGGTAATTGCAGTTCAAAACCACAATGAGGTATCATTTCACACTGGTGAAATGGCTATTATCAAAAAGTCTTCAAATAGAAAGTGTTGGAGATGATGTGGAGGAAACAAATCTCTTATATACCTTGGTAGGAATATAAATTAGTACAACTTCTATGGAAAACGGTATTCAGATTTTTTAAAAAGTTAAAAGAGAACTACCATATGAAACAGTAATACCTCTCCTAAGAGAAACCTCGGGAAAAACACTAAATTGAGAAGAACCAATGTTCACAACAGCACTGTTTATAATATGCAAGGCACGGAAGCAATCCAAGAGTCCACTGTTGAATTTGGACTTAAGAATATGTGATGTTTCTATAAATATGCAATGGAATATTACTCAGCCATGAAAAAGTATAGCACATTGCTATTTCAGCATCATGAATGGGCTTAGTAAATATTGTGCTTAGTGAAGTAGCTTAGACAAAGACAAAAGTAAATAATATATAATTTATATGTGGAATCTAAAGAATAACAAATATCTGGGTACATCTATCTATAGATATCTATTGATAGATGACAGATCAATAGATACATAGAAGGATAGATACATAGATACAAGATAGACAGATAGATAGATAGATAGATAGATAGATAGATAGATAGATAGATAATAGATGACAGATAGATCAATAGATAGATAGATTGAATGAGATGTGGTATAGAGATAGAGAGATTAGATAGACAAGACTGAAGCAGACTGAAAGATATGGAAAAAATTTATGTTTACCAAAGGGGAAGGGAAAGAGTATTTAATGGTAGGACATTGACAGATGCAAAGTAGTATACATTAAGGAGATAAGCAACAAGGATAATCTGTATAGATCAGGGAATTATACACAATAACATACAATTATTATATGTTACAATTATTGTAATAAATTATAATGCAATATAATCTACAATGTGGTTGGGATCACTATGCCGTACATATGAAACAACACAATATAGTACATCTACCGTACGTCAATTAAAAATAAAACATCTCATGTATAATTTAGTCCTTTTCCACTGATAGCATCTTCCTTTAATATTGTTTTATTTTCACTCTTTTCCTTTTATGAATACTGACTCAAATTATTTCTTTTGCTTTTGTGAACATCATACCAGATTGATGTATCTACATTTATTGCAAATGATTTCCTATTTTCCTCTCTTTAATCCATATAGAATATTAGCATTTAAAAACATACCCAAAGAAACTGTTGAAACTTTCTCGTGGTCTCTGCTTAGTATTTTGTTCAATGTTTTGCGTATTTTTGCCATTTTATTCTTATTAGAAGAGCTCTTTTCTGCACCTCTTGTAAGGTGTTTCGGTTTTGTTTTTTATCTCATTCAGGTTTTGTTTGTCTGGTAAAGTTTTTATTTTCACTTTATACCTAAGTGATAACTGTGCAAAGTAGAGTATTCTTAGGTGAGAGATTTCTTATTTCAGTATTTTGAAAATGTCATGTTTTTTACATTTGGCATATGTTTTCTGCTCAGAAGACTGCTGATAGCCTAATGGGGGTTCCTTTGTAGATTATCATAACTATTTTTGGCTGCCTTTAAAATTTTACTCTGTCATTGACTTGCCAATTTGCATATCACATATCTTGAAGCAGGTCTCTTTGTCTTAAAGTTATTGGTGTTATCTTGGCTCACACACTTTTATATCAGTTCCTTACCCAGGTTTGCGAATTTATCAACTATTACTTCTTAAAATAAACCATCAGCTGCCTTCTAAATTTCTTCTCCATCCAGAATTTCACTCTAATGTACACTTCTTGAAGAAGTCTGATGGTTATTGTAGAATTTCCTCACTTTTCAATATCTTGTATCTCTGCCATCTCCTTTCATTTCCAGTTTTGTATTGGTGAGTTTGCTAAACTCTCTTCCACAAAGACAGTCTTCTTCCAATGCTTTCTGTTGCATTCTTCATCTCATTTACTAAGTTGATCTGATCCTCCAATAATGTTTGGTTATTTTATAGTTTCAATCTCTTAGGTAATGTAAACCTTATCATCATTTATTTTAATTCAGAGCTGAGTAAACTGCTTTCTGGATTTTGCTTTTTGTATTGAGTTTCTGTATGATATGTCTCTGGATCCCCTATTAGTTATATGGCAATATTCCATGACTTTAAGTTTGCTGCAGTGTTGAAATTGTGTGTGTGTGCGTGTGTTTGTGCGTGTGCCTGTGCATGTGTGTCTGCGTCTGTGTCGATGTCTGTGTGTGTGTATCTGTGTGTGTGTGCGCTATAATGTTACTATGATTGGTCATGATTTTAGTAAATTTTTGCTCTGATGACGCTAAATAACAGATTGGGAGTTGGAGTCTTTCCTTTTGTTATCTGGTAGTTTTTAATATTGCACAATTTTTGGTTTTACTTACCTGATCTACCTCTGATAATAATTCAAAATGGCACTTTCCAGTCGCTACTGTCTGGATAAAAGATGTGCTTTCATTGTAACTTCTTAGAATTCTATGGAGGTTAATGCCACTGTTGTCACTGGGACAGCAAACCCTTCCTTTTATTTGATATCCCTTGAGACTCAGTATACACATTGAAGAAAGGTGTAAACACAGGTGGGTAGTTGGATTGAGGCAAGTGCCTTTGCCATGTCCAGTGTTGCAAGGTACCTTGTCTCCACCACTTTGAATGGGGAGTAGGCACAGTGTCATGAATGTTTGAGTGTCTGAAGGATGGAATTTCTGTCTCCATTGTGGCTCCCTCCTAGTTACCTGTGACCATGTGTACTGGTGAACTTGGAGGCTAAAGCTGTGTGAATCACTGAGACCCTGTATCTACTGGGTACTCTGAACCTGTGGGCTCAGATACCCTAGTCAGTGGGCTTTGGACGCAGGCAACAAACATGCTCTTCCCTCAGTTCAACCACCTTTATGTGTTTTAGCCCACCAAACTTCAGCTGTACACATGCGTTCTGGAGTATTGTTTTGTGTTGTAGTTATTTTTGTTGAGATGTGATCGTTTCACTGACTGTTGATTTAAGGGGAGAGACAGAAATAATTTTAACTTATATCACTTTTTCAAAAGTATATGCTTTTTCATTTAAAAGCTTAAATTATACTATGGAAATTTTAAGAACAGTAAAGAAAGTGAACAAATCACCTCCCTTAATATCAGAGTTCTACACAATATTTTGTTTTTCCTGGGTTATTTTCTTCAATGCTTTTCCCACATAAATGCACATTTTACTACAATATATGACTATAAACTCTTTAAAGTCATTTAATATATTAAAATATATTTCTGTGCTGTAAATACAGCCCTGTTTCTTCTCTAATTTATAACTAGTAGCTTGCACATTTCTGTCTTCTCCATCCTTCTTCCCTGTCCCCACATGATACCACTACTTGGTACACTGCACATATATAAGTGATTCTGTTTCTATTTTTATGATTATTTCTCTTATATCTTTAGTTTCCTCATGTAAATGATAATGTAGAGTGTTTTTCTCCGTATGACTTATTTTCCTATGTGTAACTCTGTCTGGGTCCAGTCACATTGCTCCGAAAGGCAGAATTTTATTTTTTGATATGACAATGACTAAGTATTTATTATGTTATCTATATTTCACATCTACTTCAGCCAATCATCCGTTGATGGGCATTTGAGTTGTGCATCTATCCTTGGCTATTATAAATGATGATGTTAAAACATTGAGGGTAATATATCCTTTAAATTTAATGTTTTAATTTTTTTCAGATTTGTACCAAAACTTGAATTGTTGCAAAAAATAATGTTTCTATTACAAATTTTCTGGGCACTCCCCATACATTTTTTAAAGTGGATGCATCAATTTATATTTCCACCAAAATTGCACCTGGGTTCCTTCTTATCGACTTTCTTATTAATGTTTGTCATTTGAAGAATTTTTTTACTAACGGTTTTGGTTGCTGTGAGATTATATTTCATCCTGGTTTTGATTTACAATTTCCTAATGAATAACAACGTTACGTTTCTATTTATGTGTATGAGAATCATCCACATGTGTGTTTTTGAAAAGTTTCCATGAAGATCCTTAAACTGTTTTTAACTTGTGGTCTTTGTTTTTAAATATTGAGTCTGATATGCTACATATATATAATGGATAGTAACATAATGTTGGTTTAATTGTCTGAAATTCTTCATTCTATTCTGTGTGCTGTCATAAGTCTTGCTGAAGCTTTCATTTGCTCTGCAAAAGGTTTCACACTTCACACTTATACAAGAAGTGGAATCTCATTATCACATAGTACATCTATTGCTTCCTCAGTAAACTAAAAATTGTTATTGTTAGTTTTCCTTTTTTTTCTACTTAGGAGATAGATCAAAAATAAATATTGCCTTGATTTATCTCAAAGTCAGTTCTGCTCCTGTTCTTGGTCAGAAATTGTAGAGTTTCAGGCTTTCCATTTAGGAAATTACTCGATTTTTATCTTATTTTATATATTATGGAAGGAAGTGCTCTTACACCTTCATTTTACATGTACTGTCCAGTTTTCCCAGAACTACTTGTTGAAGAGACTGCCCTTTTTCCATTGTATACTCTTGCCTCCTTCATTGTAGACTAATTGACCATATGCGTGTGGGTTTATTTTAGGACTCTTTATTTTGTTCCATTGATGTATGTGTTTCTTTTAGTGCAATATTTTGATGTTTTCATTACTGTAGCCTTGTAGTATGTTCTAAAGTCAGGGAGGATAATACCCACAACTTTGTTCATTTTTCAAAGATAATTTTAGAAAATTTGTGCATTTCATATTTTTGTATAAATTTTAGTATTTTTCTCCTTGTTTTGTGAAGAAACATATGGATTCTGTGAGAATAGAAATTTACTAAAAATAGAAAACTGGGAAAAATAGTAAAGTGCGGAGGATAAATCATACAATATTAAACAACAAATGGATTGCTGTATAAATCAAAGAAAAATATATAAAGAAATATGACTACAAAAACAAAGTCCATGGGGTATAGCCAAAGGAGTATTAATAGGGATGCTTATAGCAAAATAATCCCACTTATACAAACAAGAAACATCTCTCTTATGTAACATAATCTTACAAACAAAAGATGTAGCAAAATAATAAACAAACTAGTTATTAGAAGGAAAGCAGCTGAAAGGTCAGAACATAAATTAATAAAATAAAGATTAAAAATAGAAACATCTAATCAAACTAAATAATGCCTTTTGAAAGAAAAATAAAATTGATAAACTTTAACTAGACTCATGAGCAAAATAGAGAGTACAGATTAATAAGCTCCAAAATAAATGAGAAGTTTCAGCTTATATCAAAGTAACACAAAGCATCATAAGAAGAAGACACAACAAATTATATGCCAATAAAAATGGATAACATAGAAGAAATGGACAATGTCTTAGAAACACTTAATCTCCAGAATGGAATGAGAAATAGAAAATATGTACAGTTATCACTAATGAATTTGAATAAGTAATTAAATAAAATCTCCCATGAAACAAAATTCCAGCCCTAGTCAGCTTCACAGGTGACTCCTGCCAAACATTTAGAGAAGATCAATCAAAAATACATCTCAGAGAATTCCAAAATTTTGAAGAGGAAGGAAGGATTCCTACCCCACCAATCTGTATCACACTATTAATAAAACTGGAACAAATACCTCATAACATTTCTGGTTAAATACTACTGATAATCATAGATGAAAAATCATCACTAAAATGTTAGCCAAGCAAACAATACATTAAAAGGTTTATACATTATGTTTAGGTCCATTTCATTCCAGGCATGCAAAAGTAATTCATTACCCAGAAATTAATTAATATGATACACCACACTAACAATTTGAAGAATAAAAATTATATGGTCACCTAGAAAGAGTCATAAAATATTGTGACATATTCAGTATCTATTTAAGATTATATTTCTCCTCAAATTGGGCATAAGGAAACATACTTCAACACAGTTAAGGTCATATATGATAAGAACTCATCTAACATGACACTCACTGATTAAAAGCTGAAAACATCTCCTTTAAGAGCAGGAGGAAGACAAGAATACTGACTCTTACCACTTTTATTAAGTATCGTAATGGAAATTCTAGCCATAGCTATCCAAAATAAAAGTAAATAAAATATAGCTATTTCAGAGAAGGAGTAAAAGTATCTGTTTGCAGATGAAATACTTTAAACAGAAATCCCAAAGAAGATGCCACAATACTACGAGGGCTTATCAATGCATATGGTAAAATTTCAGAATGTAAAATTATCATACAGAAATCTTGCATTTCTACACACTAACAACAAGCTAACTGATAGAGAAAGTAAGGGAACTGTATCATTTACAGTTACATTACAAAAAAAAATCAAGGAATGTATCCATCCAAGGAGGTAAAGGATCTATACTCAGAAACCTGTAAAATATTTATAACACAAATTGAACATAATGCAAACAGATGAAAGGATATACTCTGTTAATAGATTAGGAAAAAGTATTGTTAAAATGACAGTACTAGACAAGAAATTACACAAATTAAATTAAGAGCCTTTTAAAATACCAAGGGCATTTTCAGACACTTAAAATAAATAATTCTTAAATTTACATGTAAACACAAAAGAGTTGAAATCACAAAAAAAAGAAAAGGAAAGAAAACAACCAAACTAAAAACACAAACACCTCTGACATAGTACAAAGAGGATGTGTCAATTTCCCTATTTTTAATCTATAATACAAAGCAACAGTACTAAAAAGAGTACGGTAGTGGCACAGAAGAAACAGAATAATGGAACACAACACAATGCCTAAAAATGAAATCAGAGAGTTATGGTCATTTAGACCATTATAAAAATGAATATTCAGTGGGTGGAAAGTAACAAACAGGCACATGAAATCAGTAAATATAACTAACCAACTGAAAAATACAAGTCCATAACACAATGAGATTTTATGTCAGTCCTGTCAGAATGACTATTATCAAAAAGATAAAAATATAAGTTTTGGTGAGGATGTAAGAAAAAGCACCCTGATTCACTACTTGAGTGAATGTAAATTTGTGCTGCCACTGTGGAAAACAGTATGGAGTTTTATCTAAAAATTAAAAATGAAATATGATCCAACATTTCCATATCTGGATACTTATGCAAGAAAATAAAAACACTAATCAGGAAAGAAAAATTCAAACCTATATTCACTGTGGCATTATTTACAATAGCCAGGATATAGAAGAAAATTAATTGCTCATCAATAGATGATGGGTAATGAAGATGTGTGCTTATAGTATATATATCAACCCATCTATTAACTAGAGATTTATATATATATATAATATATAAACACACTAAATATATATATAAATATATCTATATAATTCAGTGGGTTATTACTTAGCTCTAAAAAGAATAAGATCTTGTCATTTGAAACAAATGGGTAGACTAAGAGGGTAATACGCTAAGTGAAATAAGTCAGACAGAGAATGACAAATGCTGAATGGTTTTACACATATTTGGAATTTAAAACAAATGAACATAACAAAACAAATGGAGATATAGATATAGAAAGAAACAGGTTGCTCACAAGAAGGAGGGAAATGTGGTGAAGAAAAAGAAATAGTTGAGGATAATTAAGAGAGAAAATTTTCAGTTGCAAATTAAACGTGTAAGGGACAAGAAATATACAGTATGGGGAATAGTCAATAACTATGAAATATTTTAAATAGCAAAATATAATAAATAGATTTAATAATGTAATCAGTATTAAATGTATTAAAAAGAGCAAACAGTATGTTATGTAAGAGAAACAAACAGTTTTATACATTAAAGTACACTTCAAAAACAAACAAACAAACTTACAGAAAAAAATTAGAATTGTGGTTAACAGAGTCGGGTTTGGGAAAGGAGAAATTGATTCATGCACTCAAAAGCTACACACCACCAGTCGAAAAATAAACGTGTTCTAGGGATGAATCATAGTAACATGAAAATTGCAATTAATACTGCTTTTTGTTCTATATGAAAGTTGTTAAGAGAGTAGACCATATGATTTCTCATCACAACAAAAAGACAAATTGTATTTCTTTAAAATTGTATCTAAATGAGATAATGAATTCTCCCTAAAGAAACTATGATATTTATTTCATGATACTTATAAATCAAATCACTATCCTGTGCACCTAAACTTACATAATGTTTTATGCTAATTATATCTCAATAAAAGCGGAAGGAAAATGGAAATTCAATGGTCATTTTTTCCCATGTCACTTCTCATGTTTGTTTTTGCAGTAAGAAAACTTGAGTCATGATACCAACTTATCGTAGGTAAAGATAATAATAAATAAGTGATTCTAATAAATTATGCATAAAGATAATAATAAAATTAGTGCTTTACCATGCCTTAAACTTTCTTCATGTTAACAGCCAACTCTTTTTGCAGGCATCAAAATTTCACTCTGTGTATTCATCTGAGATTAGGGAATGGATACAAATTTAACCCTGGCTGCTCTCGCTCTGAGTGACAAAGTTCACTGTCTGTGACCGATGATCTCATCTCCCTGATATCATCTGTAGGAAATGAATATGCAAGGTTGCTAAAAATCTCAGCATGGTAAAATCTCAGAACTCCTACAATTCTTAACTGTTTTGCAATGGGAATGCAATACTGACAAAGACTACATTTTGGAAAACAATGTGGTGTTTTCTCATGGTTGCATTAGGGGATGTGAGGATAATCACTGAGATCCAAAACAATAATTCTTGCTCAAGTGCTGGGCAAAGAAGTGTAAAGTTTCTGCATTATTAGGACAGAGAACTGCTTTCAAAATTATGACTACACTCACTCTATTCCAGGCTGTCATAGGAAAGAATGGTTATTGCAATTTCTAAGTGAACAGGAATAAGTCAGTGGTTCAGTCTCTATAAATTAGTCAACGGGTGTTCAAAGCCAAAATAAGTTGTGTCAACAATGAAAATAAGAGAAAAAAATTAGACATAAGCTTAAATTAAAAAGGAGACACAGTCCTGTGCTGTGCTCTGGGGACTGGAAAATGTATATGCCTCAGTCAAATTCAAGAGTTCAGTGGTTTGGCCCTAGTATCAGCTCGGGATTCAATGAACAGATAACAATTAGAATACTGGAAAAAATATAATCTATCTCTCCCTTATCTGAAGAAAACCTGGTGGTTCAATGAATCTCTTATTTCACAGAGATTCTGCCAGATGCAGAGGAATAATTCACGGATGACTCAACTAAGACAAACTTAGTTACTGCTTAACAATCCATCTTCACACACACACAGTGGTAGACAGACTTGTAGTATTTAGTGGGAAGAATTCAGTGGGCAGAGCTCAGAGTACAGTTTTCAAACACCAGCCAAATTTTTTACTTTTGCAAATAGTCTAGCTTTACCCTGGTAGAAAATTACAGATGGACAAATAATATTCTTCCTTAGAATTTCTAATTTCGAAATTAAACTGCAGCTTTTGACTTATCAGTATAGAACCTTGTTAAGATGATCACGGTAAGACACACTGTCTGATAAGACAGATGGAAACTAGCTGCTGAACCAGCCCATTTGAACCCTTGACTGCTAATGTAAGCAACAACATTTCCACCATTAGAGTTGTGTTGACAAACTAAGAAGCTTGATGTTCCTGTTGTAGGAACAGCCACTGCTGTCCAGACAGAGTTCTCCTGCTGCAAGAGGGCTCTTTTCTTCTCTTGGTAAAGTTCATATTGGTGGGATGTTGCTAGAAATTACCCTGGCGTATTTTCAAGTTCTCCAGATTATCAAAGGCTTTCTTCACAACTGATGACACAGTTTCAGGACTCAATATTGCCATTTCAGTCTTATCAGATGACACTGGCTGCATCATTGTGAGAAGAAGCCTTATTCTCCCTGACCTTACCTACAATTTTCCAGCATATCTTGGCATTTCACATTCTGAAAATGCTTCACCTTTTATTTTAAATTAATGGGAAATAGTCAAAGTCTTCCATGGATATTTTATATTTCCTAGTATCTGCAGAAATTTGGTATTCTTGAAGTTGGACAAATTTTTAATTCTACCATCCTCGCCTCTTAGTAGTCCACACATTTTAGACTGCAATTTGGTTACTGAATATGACCACCTCATCCAAGGGGCTAATACCTCTTAGATACTTACTGTGTGAACGTTAGAATCGGCACAAGTTATGTGGGGTGTATAAACCTAAATTAAATGTTTGCAATGGCACTGTCTTTTCTGGACAAATCTCTGATTCTAAGAAGTAAATTAATTAGAAGGCAGTAGATTTATTGGTATGTGGAAGAGAATCAGATAATTTGGGGTGGATGGGTGATGAAGAGTCAGGAAAAATTCCAGCAAATGGGAATGGAATGCTTTAGGCCTCTGGAGGCATGAATTAAGAAGAAAATAATACTTTGTCTCCTTACCTACTTCTACTTACTATCTTGAGTGACTAGTCCTTGGGCTATGAAAACAGATAGTTTGTGGCAAAGAGTAAAGAACATAACAAAATAGTTTGAAATCCATGAGAGTTTCGTTGTTTCAGGAAAGATGATTTTGCTTTAAGTCAACATGTATTTTTCATTCACTAAATAATAAAATGCATCCTGTGGCATGTGCTGTGCTTAGTGTCCTGGTATCAATGTTAGACAGGGAAAGGGGAATAGACAGAAAAATTCTAAGTAGGTAAAAGGAGGAAACCAAAAGTCGAAGGATGAGTTGTTGAAATGTGGTGAGGTTGCAGCTAAAATAGCTGACAAGCATTTGCCTGCATGGATCTCCAGATACAGTGAAACATAAAGATATGCCAAGGTAGTCAGATGCCAGATTTATAAAGAAATGACTAAACTAAGTTGAGTTGTGGTCTTAGATTTGGAAAGGCATTAAGAGACACCCTGAGGACGTAAGCTTGTCTTTGGCTGAAACATAAAAGCAACAGAAAGTATTGACTAGAAAATATAGCGTAGATACTTGAGGGCAGGAATTGAAAGCACAAATTGGAATGCTTTGAGAACAGCACAAAGAAGATCATAGATAAAATATCTTCTTATATTCTACCATATAATGAATGTGCCATCTGAGACTACATCATTTGATATTTATGATTCCAGGGATGACATTATAGAGACCATTATCCCTGGGCAGGTTCCTGCATTTATCTCCTGTTCCAACCTATCCTAACTTAAACACTTTTCATACTTTCCAGAATGAACCAGAAACCACTTAGTACTTTTCCCTCTCTCCATGTTTCAGTCTTTTCCCAAATTCTTCCAATTTCTCATCTTCCTTACAGGAAATTATTTAAATTTACTATCATATTTTTCCATCAAATGATCATATCAATAAAATATCTCTTTTTTCTTTAAATGGTAACTTAGTCTCCCTTTTAACTCTTAATTTTATTTAAAAATAAAGTAAAGAAAATAGTGGTACACAACTTTGTTTATTGTTCAAATAAGAAATTTGCAGATATTTGTTGACATTTGCCAACATCAGTTTTAATCTTTGTTATCCTGCATAAACTGGTAGTCATCTGGTAGATCAGTTGTAATTGGGATGACGTTCATAAACTGAAGATGGCTGATGAATTGTCGTTGAAAGAAAGGTAGCTGATGTATCAGATATCACTGGCACTGGAAACCGTGGGTTGCTCCCTTGTTGAACTTTAGAAAAATGACCTTCATTTGCAGATATGTTGTGATATCTATTTGGAAATTTAGAAGGCTCCACCATCAGTCCATTATAATTGCTCAGTATGGGAGACAAGTTGCTGTACTGAGAAGTAGAAGTTGAAGTTGTAATGAAGTACAAAACACGGCCATTTGCTTCAGTGTAGCTGCTTTGAGAGTGCCCGTGGACAGTGGTCAATTGATTTAAAATAGCACATTGATCCACTGCAATTTGTTCTGGTGGTCTTAATGACATTGATGATGGAGGAGAAAAATCACCTCTGATTGGGTTATTTATATCACCTATTTTGTGGCTAGTTGAGGGCTTTCTTATTAGAGGCATGTTTAAATTTGTAGAAAGTAAAAATGCACATTCTCCACTAGTGTCAACCAGAAAAACAGAATTATTATTATCCACATTACACCCTGCTTTAAAGTGCTTCTTTTTGGAATCTACAGCCAATGAAGATAAAAGAGAGGCATTTTTAATCTCAATTCTTCTTTTCATTCTCACTAAAAGCTGGGGACAGACTCGTTTAAAATTTGGATTATGATACAAGTGCAGCTACAACCAAAGGAGAAAGATTTTAGTAATATTTATCCAAAATAGAAGGCTACAATAAGCCTAACCTATAAAACCTCAGATTTCACCTTTACTATGCAAAGATAATATCATCAAAACATGAACATTGCTGATGATATTTTGAAGTTCCTTATTTGGAAAATGCATATTTAAATATTATACTCATGAAATTTTAGGAGTTAGCATTTGCAGTAATGGTGAATGCCACTTTTTAAAAGCAGCTTTTCTACCTTTATTTAGATTTCTGGTAAGATTCATAGTTGCAAGCAAAGTTTCTCATAATCTTGACTACTTAAGGCACTGTCCTCATTTTTCAGAAAAAATAATGGATTTTAAACACTAGTAGTTTTATACAATTTTCAAAATCCAGCTTTACATTCATATTACCAAAGATTGATGTATAAAATAAAATATGTATAAGTTACCAATTGGTAACAAAAATTTCCGAATACCTTGCTTAAAACAGAGACTACTTTTGCTTCTGCCAGAATGTCAGCTAGACAAGCAGACCTTTGAAAATTCTGCTGCACTTTACTAAACCCATAAAGGTTAAGCTGTCTAACTAAACTTTTCATACGTCCAGTTCCAAATATTCTGAAAGGGGACTTTATTTCCAAAACTTCCTTCTTAAAGACATCTTCATCAATCACTATGGAAGTTCTATTATCATCCCACCAGATGGATTTAAATTGGTCATTCCCAGCCATTTTCCAGTGTTTCTTGGTAAATCTCAGTGAACGAAAATCATTATCTTCATCTGGTTCAGAGACAGAAAGTGCATAACATTGTGTTTTTATCAAGGATTCTTCAGACAAAGTCTGAAAAGCATTTTCTTCAATCATAGATCTCAAGTCCAAGTCCACAGAGAATGATTGATCACACAATAGAGATTTACCAGAGTTTTCTGAACCTGTTGGTCTATATTTACGAGACACATCCTGAATTTCTGAAGAAATATGTACCATCTCAAATAACTTTTTCTACAGCTGCTTTCCTAATCTGCATGTTTTTCAGCACTGCAGCTCCAAATGCTTCTTTGGCAGACCTGCACAGATAAACTGCTAGTCTATAACAATGGTTCTCAAACTTAGTAGGTGTGACATCACAAAATGAGTTGTCTCTTAGCAACTCAAGTGTAACATTCAGCCAGTGTTTACTTCTCATTCATCCAGTTAATATGAAACATATAGGATCCTTATTTTTATAGTGTGATATGCCAATATTATCCACACAATATCTTTTTAAATAATTTAATTTTGGGGTCTATGAAATAAAACCAATCTCTATACTTTTGTACACAAATTTATATCAGATCCGTGAACAGAGTATAAATAATGCACAAAATATATAAAATAATTTTAAAGTTATGGAATTTAAAGTGAAATTTGTGTAAAACCTGTACAGAAAATGTAAAACTATTTCATCATCATTTGTAATTAAAGTGAAACATAATTTGATTTGGAAATGGAAGTAGGTATTTATCTGTGTACTTTACAATAAGTAACTCTATATTCAAAACATGAGAAGAATAAATATCAGTTTATTTGGTATGTTTATAAATAAATGTTAAATATTTATGAAATAAAATTAGATTAAAATAATCAATCAAAAATAAGAAATCCCAAACGGGTCAATTTTTGTTTTAAATTATAATTCAGTGCTATTAGTAATAAATATAATTTAATATTCTACTTTAAAATTACAGAAGAGCCAACCTTCTTGTATATTTACAAATGTTAATTTTTTGCCATTCTTTCACTCAGAGGTTTCTCAGTCACTAGAAGGAAAAAACTTTCTTGTCATCTTTATAATCCATTCTCTTGTGGCTTCTGTTATGTGTTTCAAAATGATGTTGATAAATACAGTTATGGACAAGATCCTGGGTTCTATCAGCAGTGACTCCATTAAAGGGCAAACAAAGAATCAAAGAACAAAGAAATAACAGTATATGTTGGTTGAGGTGGAAAAGACCAGGTAATGAATTTTAGGAAGCAATATGTTTCCCAGTCCTGAAACAGTTGGCATTGTAAGTATTATACAGCAATTTAAGGGATGTGCTTTGTGTACTAATTGTAAATAGCTATGTTCTGTATCAGTAGACTGTAGTAAATCCAGTTCTACCAAAAGTTATATTCTTTATTTAGAAATAAATTCCATTAATTATAAGCCAAATTCAAAATGAGTGATAAAATTTTTAAATACATAAATGTACACTCAAACTACAATGTAAAATTTTCCTTCACTATCTGTATTCCATTCAAAATAAATAATAGCAACCAGAATTCATGGCATATTATAAGTATTATTAAGTATAGATAAGTTGGATTTAGTCCTCATTAATAAACATTATTTAACATACACAAATGAATATATGTGACACCACCCTTAAAAAAGAAACAATTAAAAAATAACAATCTAAATAAATGTAGGAAAATTATTGAAAGATCAGATCTTAATATTTTATAAAAATATTCTTTACAAATTCGCTCTAGATAGAATGTAACTAAACATAATAAAAGCCTTATATGAAAAACCCATGACTAACATCAAGTTCAATGTTAACATACAGGAAGCTTTTCCTCTGGTCTAGTGATAAGAAAAAGTAGCTCATTTTGACAAGTCCTAAATTACACTACTAGAAGTCCTAGTCAGAAAAACTAGTCAAGAAAAATATAAAAGGCATCCAACTTGTAAAAAAGCAGTAAAGTTTTTACAGATGACATAATTCTGCATAGATAGAAAACTCCATAGGCTCCTCCAGTGACTGTTAGAACCAATGAACAAACATAGTAAACTTGCAGAGTACAAAATCAATATACATATATATATATTGCATTTTTATATAGTAACAACAAATTATCAGAAAGATAAATTAGGAAAACAATTGTGTGTGAATTTATACCAAAAAGAATAAAATAGGAATAAATTTGTTAAGTGAAATAAAAGAACTAAACATAGATCTATAAATTACAGGGGCAAGAAATATATGTAAACAAAATAAATAGAAAGATATTCTGTGCTCATGGACTGTATAAAATGTGAGGAAATATTCTAATCAATTTTTTACATGTTTAATCTCCCCAGCACTAATTATTGAGGAGAGTGTCTTTTCTTCATTTTATACTCTTGCTTCCATTTTCATGGGTTAATTTATCAAAGGTGTGAGAGAATATATCTGGTTGCTCTATACTCTTCTATAGATTGGTGTCTGTTTCTGAGCCAGTATCATGTTGTTTTAATTACTAAAGCTTTGTAGGACTGTTTAACATCAGAGATCTTTACACCATTAGTTTTAATACTCTTTTTCAAGATTATTTTGGCAACTCATGTTCTTAGTGGTTACATATAAATTTTGAAATTATTTATTCTACTTAATGGAAAAATCTCATAGGTATTTTGACATGAATCACACTAAATATAGATTCCTTTGTTAAGTATGGATATTTCAACCACATTGTTTCACAACATTAACATAAGGGATATTTTCATTCCTTTGGATCAGTTTTAATTTCCTTCACCAATATTTTCTGTTTTTTAACGTATAGGTTTTCACCTTACTTGTTAACTTCATTTCTAGGTGTTCTTAACATATATATTATATACATAATATTTTTAAACTCGTTTCCTACACAAATACAGCAGGCAGAATGCAGTGGCAAGACATATTCAAAGTCCTGAATGAAAGAAAATTGTAATCTAAGATACTTTATCAAGCAAGGCGATCTTTTAGAATAGAAGGAGAGATAAATAATTTCCACACAAGCAAATACTGAAAGAATTTAGCAAGAGAAATAGGAATAATGAAAGTTCTACTCTAAATTAAAAGGAAGCAGGATGCCATAGAAAAGAGAAAAGAATAACTGGAAAGGCAATAGCTAAAACGACTTACAACAGAATAAATATGATGTTGTAAAACAGGACATCAAAATTTTTAAGGGCCAGAGAGTGAAACAGGACAATACAGAGTATTTTCTCCTTCTTTCTGTTTTCTGTAAATGGGTAAGAGTTTGTAATCTTATCAGTTAAAATAAACAGATATTGTACGGGTCAATATAAATACAAAACAATGTAACCATAAGTCAAAATCTTACAATAAAGTCACAAAGCCAAAAGGAAACCAAGATAAAAGAAAACTTATCAAGCCACAAAAAGAAAAAGAAATGAACAAAAAGGAAATACCAAATCAACTGGAAAATGAACTTCAAAATGGAAATAAACACCAGTCTATCAATAATTATCACAAAGGTTAATGGACATTGTGGTTCAATCAAAAGATATATATTGTCAGGTGGGATAATATAACAAGACCCTACATTATGAAGCATACAAGAGACCTACTTTAGAAAGAGGAACAGATATCAGTTGAAAGTCAGAAGATGGAAGAATATATTCCATGCAAATGCACGTAATAAGAAAGCAAGACTAGTAGTACTGACTTCAAACAAAAGAGACTTTACAAGAAAGGACATAGACAAAGATAAACAAGGACATGATATAATGATTAAAGGAGCAATACTAAATGAGGGTATTATAATCATTAAGATATATGCACTCAATATAGGAGCACCTAAATACATAAAGGAAATACTAATAGATAATAAGAGAGAAATCACTGGGAACACAATCACAGTAGGAGACTATAACACCACATTACCATCACTGGACTGGTCTTTCACACAGAAAATTAATAAGGGAATAAAGATACTAATAGACATGATTAAATAATTGGAGTTGGTTGATTCATTCAAAGCACCACTTCCACCCAAAACAGAATATACATTCTTTTCCCGTGCATATGGTACATTTTCTAGGAAAGATTATGAACTCAGGCACTGAAGAAGCCTCAACAAATTTAAGAAGATAAAAGTTATTTCAAGCATCTTTTCTGTGTATAATACCATGAAACAAGAAATCAATCACAGAAAAACAGGGAGAAAAATGTCAGCATCCAGATTAAAAAACATGGTACTAAAACAAGTGGGGGGGTGATCAAGTAAAAGAAGAAATTATAATATATCTTAAGAAATACGACAAAACACTACACAAAGTCGAAGGAATACAGTTAAAGCAGACTTTAGAGGGAAGTTCATAGTGACAAGGCCCTCCTCAAAGTAGAAGAACAATTTCAAGTAAATAATCTAATGTTCTATGTAAAGTAATCAAGACAATAAGAGCAAACAAAACCAAAAGTCAGCAGAAAGAGGGAAAATTTAAACAAGAAAGAAGAAAGAATTGAAATGGAGATTAAAAAATAGAAAAAATCAATCAAACTATTTTTGAAATAGTAAACAAAATTGACAAATCTCTGGACAGACTCACCAACAAGAAAAGAGAGAGAACACAAATAATATAAGAAATGAAAATGGAGAAACTACAAAGTGTACAACAAATTTACAAAATATCATAGGGGAATTACATGAGCAACTGCATGGAAACAAACTGGATAACCAGGAAGTAATGGAGAAGTTTTTGGAAATATTTAGCCCACCAATATTGCATCTAGGAAAAATTAACCATTTGAAAAGACAGATCACCAGAAATGGAATAGAATTATCAATAAAATAAAAAATCTCTGTAAACAAAATTCAGACACAAATAGCTTCACTGGGGAATTTGACCAAACATGCAAAGAAAAATCCATACCAATCCTCCTCAAACTCTTCCAAAAGATTTATATGGAGAGAGTACTCCCAAACTCACACCATAAGGCCAAAATCAACCTGATAATGAAACCAGACAAATACACTACCCCAAAAAGAAAACTATAAGCCAATATCATTGATAAACATAGCTGTAAATGTGCTTAAGAAATTATTAACAAACAGAATCCAACATCACGTAAAAAAAAGGTCATGCACCATGGTCAAGTTTGGTTCATCCCAGGAACACAAGGATGGTTTAACATATGCAAATCAATCAATTAATTGTGATATACCTTATCAACAAAAGAGAAGACAAAAACTATATGATCACCTCATTAGATGTAGAAAAAGGATTTGATAAAATTTAACACCTATTTGCAATAAAATTTCTTATCACAGTGGGCAAAGAGGGAACATATCTCAACATAATGAAAGCTACTTATGAAAAAAATATAGCTAGCAAAATACTCAATGGTGAAAATCTGAAACCCTTCCCAAAGAAACATGAGACAAGACAGGATGCCCATTCTCACAATTTCAATTCAATATAGTCTTGGAAGTCCTAGCCACAACGTTCAGGCAAGAAAAAGAAATAAAAGTTTCAGACTGGAAAAGAAGAGGTAAAATTGTCACGATATGCAGACATGACACTATATACAGAAAAGTGTAAAAGCTTCACAAAAAATTACTTAGGGTAAAAAAGGAACTGGGCAAGGTACCCAGAGTAATGTATAAAAACCAATTGCATTTCTTTTCACTACCATTGAATCGACAGGAAAACAAAGTATAGAAACAACCCCTTTTATAACTGCACCAAAAACTATAAAATATTAAGAATAACTCTGACCAAGTAGGTGAATGACTTATACGTGGAGAACAAGAAAACATTGATTGAGGAAATCAAAAAACATTTGAAGAATTGAAAAGATACCCAATGCTCTCATAATGGAAGAAATAATATTGTTAAAATGGCAATACTGCCCAAAGCATTCCACAGACTTAATGTGATTTCCTATCATATTATGCAAAACATTTCTTTTTAGGACTGAAACAAATGATCCTAAGATTTATATAGAAACAAAAAAGATCCATAATTTCCAAAACAATACTGAAGACAAATAAAGAGGCTGCAGCAATAACCCGCCTGGTCTCCATACACTATTGCAGAGCTACAATAATCAAAACGACATGATATTGGTACAGAAACAGGCATATTTACCAATGAAACAGAATAGAGAGCCTAGGAATATATCTACAGTCCAATGTACAATTAATATTTTACAGAGTAACCAAGAATATGACAGAGAAAAGACCATCTCTTCACCAACTTTTGTTGGGAAAACTGGATAGAGGCATCAGAGCAATGGAGTTAGAACACTCCATCACTCCATACACAAGAAGAAACACAAAATGGCCTGAAGAGTTAAATGTAAGGCAAGACACAGTAAATCTCCTAGAAGAAAACATACACAAAACACTCTGAGATAAATCTCAGCAATGATCCCCTAGAACAGCGTACCCAGGTAATGGATGTAACAGCAAAATTAATAAATGGAACCTAATTAAACCTATAAGCTTTTGCACAGCAAAGGGAACCATAAACAAACGAAAATGACAACCTACAGGATTAAAGAAAATATTTAGAATTGATGAAACTGACAAAGTCTTAATTTCCAAAATATAAAGACTTCACACAACCTAATGATAATAAAAAAAATCAAGAAACCCTATCTGAAAATGGGCAGAAGCTCTAAACAAGCAATTCTCCATTAGAGACATACAAATGTCACATAGAAATATGAAAAAAAATTTGCTCACTGTCATTATCAGAGAAGTGCAATTTAAACCTATAATGAAGTATCACCTCAGGATAGTCACAATGGTCATCATTCAAAGTCCACAGACAATAAATTCTGGGGAAGCTGTGGAGAAAGTGAACCCTCCTACACTGTTGGTACAAGTGTAGTTTGGTGCAGTCATTGTGGAAAACAGGATGGGGATTCCTCCAAAGAATAAAAACAGACTTAACATAAGATCCAGAAATCCCACTTCTGGGTATATATCAAAGAGAACACTAATTCAAAAGTCACCTGCACCCCAATATTCTTAGCAGTGATATATACAACAGCCACGAAATGGAAGCACCCTAATTGTCCATCAACAGATGGCAGTATACAGAATTCATGCCATATTTACACAATGGAATAATATTCTGGCATAAAAAATGATACAGGAATGACATTTGTAGCAAAATAGATGTCCCTAAAAACTGTCATTCTGATTGAACTATGCCAGAAAGAGAAAGAAAATAAAACATGAAATGACATATGTAGAATCTTAAAAATGAATTTCGATGAGAACACTATGATTTGATCTACAAAACAGAAACATACTTGCAGATCTACTTAATAATCTTATGGTTTCTACAGAAAGGGTATAGGAGAGGATATATTTGGGAGCTGAAGATTTATAAATGTTATCTATTATATATAAAACTAGATTTTTTTCAAGACATCTTTTGTATGACACAAGACAGTATGTTAAATTTCGTGAAGATAACTTTAATAGGAACACAAATATATGCATGAAGTGGAACACTATGCTATACACCACAGATTGACACATTGTAAATGGCAGTATTTCAATGATAAATAAATCAATAAATAAGTAAGTAAATAAATAAATAAATAGATAGATAACATTTAATAATAAAAGAAATACAAAGATTCACAACACAACATTCACCTCAAGAATCTGAGTAAACAAAGATTAAAGAAGAAATTTGAATGAATGAGAGTAAGGCAAATAACAAGAGAAACAATTGAAAAGATAAAAAAAAACCTAAGTCTGTTTCTTTTAAGCATAAAGTGGACAAATATTTAGGTTCGCTAAGAAAATAAAGACTGAAATAAAATTAGAAATAAAAGGAAGCATATTACCACTGATGTTGTAAAGATGCAGAGCATCATAAGAAATTACCACTAGCCAACAAATTCAATGACCTAAAACAAAAAACAGATTCCCAGAAACATATGTCTTCCAATACTAAATCAAGAAGAAATTAGAAAGTAAAATAGTGCAAAAGTGTGTATGAGTAAATCAGTAATCCAAACCTCACAAACCAAAAAATATTTACAAGAAGACTTTACCGGTGTATTCTGTCATACATTTGAAGACAAATTTTCACCAATTCTTCCCCAAATCTTCCAAGAATTTGAAGGGGGTGAAAGTTTCCAAACATATTTTATGATGCCAGCTTTATTTGCATAACAATTCTAGAAAGGGCACTATACACAAAATATAGAATATTATCCCTGATGAATATATGTGCCAAAATTATCAACAAAACACAAGCAAAATGAATTCAACAACACATTAAATATATCATACACATACATGAGTAAAGAGATTTATCCCTGGGTTTAATGATAATTCAAAATATTCAAATCAATAAAGGTGACATGCCACACTAATAGAATGAGAAGTAAAACTCACATAACCATCTCAATAGGTGTAAAAAGAGCATTGTATATAATGCAACACCATTTTAAGGTACTCCCAACAAATTAAACTAACCCTGTCAGCGGCAAGATATCATATACACACAAACACTGTGTGGAGAGAAGTGAAGAAGGTCCCTGTTTATTTATTCTTAGAAGAAGCATTTATACAGGACATGCACAATAACTCACATATCATCTAAGTTATAACAATGTTAATAAAATTAAACTATTTATGTTCCCATGCTCCTGCAGTAAGCACAGGATGTTATATGATAAAGGATTCTTTTAAAGTTCATCACGGAATTTCATTAAGTAGGCCATCTCTTATCCAGCAGGCTGTGCCTGTCTTAGGTTGTCCTCCTCTGAGAATCTTACCCAGCATAGGCTATACAGCCATCCATACTGGATACATTGATTAGGCCATTTCTTAACCAGCCTGGATATGTGACATTCCTCACAGCTTGTTTACCAGTTCAGCCCATGGGCTTATTTTCTAGAGCCTTCAGACAGGGGCCTACAAATACAACATCCCTTGACAGAAAAATGGATGAAGAAAATTTGATGTATATATGCAATGGAATCAATACTTTGCATTCCTACCAACAGTGTCCATGGTGTTCCTTTTTTCCCACAATCTCACCAACATTGATAACTTTTCTTTTTGTAGAGAGTCCTCTGACAAGTGTGAGGTCTTGTCTCAGTTTTGGCTTATGACTTCCCTAGTAATTAAATCTGTAAACATATTTTCATGTTTTTTTTATCCAACTGTATGTTTTCTACAGAAAATTGATTCAGATCTATCTATTCAGTTCCTATGGATATTTTTTTTAATTGGATTGTTTGGTCTTTTTTGTTGTTGTGGAGTATGAGTTTGCTGTATATTTTGGATATTAACACGGTTGGAAAATATCTCTTGCAAATATATTCTCCCATTTTGCTGGTTGAATTTTAATTTTATTGATCATTTCTTCTGCAGTGTAAATGTGTTTAGACTGATACAATCATCTTTTGTTAGTTTTGCTTCTGCTTCCCTTGGCAGAGGAGACATGAAAAATCAAATTAAGTCAAGTGTGCTTCTTATATTTTACCCTAGGATTCTTTGTTCTCAGGTTTTAAGTTTTATATATCCAGGAGTGGAATTGCTGTGTGATATGATAGGTCTATATTTATTATTTAAAGGCACTTCCATACTGTTTCCAAAGTGGTTGCACCAATTTTCATTCCTAAAAATAGCGTTGGAGAATCCCTTTTTCTCTACAACCTCCAAAGTCTTTAATATTTGTAGGCATTTGGATGACAGCCCTTCTCACGAGTGTGATGTAAAACATTGTTTAATTTTTGCCTTGCCTTTGTATATTGATTAGCAATGTGAGCATATTTTTATGTTCTTGTTTATCATCAGTGTATCTTCTTTAAAGAATTGTCTTCTGCTCATTTTCTAGCTGAGTTGTTTGTAGATATTTGAATTGGAGTTATATGAATGATTAGTGTATTTTAGAAATTAGCCTCTTGTTGATTGCATTGTTTCCTAATGTTTTCTCCCATTTGGAAGTTCAAATTTTCATTCTGTTAATTTTGCTGTGTTGAAGCTTTTAAGTTTAATTAGGATCTATTTGATTATCTTGCTTTTAATGTTTTCAGATTTGGAGAGTGACATAAGAAAATTTTACTACAATTTATCTCTTGTTTTGCCGATGTTAGTTTCCAGATGTTTTCTTGTGTCATTTATTTGATTCAGATATTTAATACATTTTGAGTTTATTTTTGTACAGTGCGAGGGAGTGTTCTTTTTTCATTGATTTACATGTTGCTGTGTAGTTTTCTCAACATCACTTGCTGAAGATTGTCTTTTAGGCATTGTATATTTTTGTTTATTTGTCATAGTTTAGTTGACCAAAAGTGTGATGTTATATTTCTGCCTCTGTGTTCTGTTCCATTGATATAGCTGTTTGTTTGTTTTCCAGTATTGTGCTGTTTTGATTACTGTATTTTTGTAATATAGTCTGGTTTCTGGGAGGGTTATGGTTTATGCCTCCAACTTTGTTCTTTTTGCTCATTGTTTCTTTTGCAGTTCTGGTTCTTTTACAGTTCCTTACAAATCTTAGTACTGTTTTTATTTCTGTGGAAAATATCATGTAGTTCGATCTGAATCACTTTATATCTGTAGACATCTTTTGTAGTATGTATATTTTAACAATATTAATTCCTCTAAACTAAGACTTTGAGATTTCTTTCCATTTCTTTGCATCATCTTCAAATTTCTTTTTCATTGTCCTATTGATTTCATTATCTTGGATTTTTCATAGGTTTTTCATTTTTTGATCTGATTTCAAATGTATGTTTTAAAATTATGTTATAGTTCATTGTTAGTGTAAATAAATGTGACAGTTATTGTATATTAATCATGAATCATGCAACTTTGCTAAATGTCTTTATTAGTTTTAGTTGTTCTGGTGTGGAGAATCCTTAGGGTTCTCTATATAGATTATTATGTCATCTAAATTAAAAACAGTTTTACTTCATTCAATCCAACTTGAATAAATTTTTTTCTAGTATGATTGCTGTTGCTGGGACATCCCATAGTGTGTTTAATAGAAATGGTGTGTGTGGGTATCCTTGTCTTATTCCTTAATTTCTCTTTCAGTTATTCACTTTTGCTTATTATGTTGTCTGTGGTCCTGTAATTAGTGACTTTAGTTATGTTGAGATATATTTCCTGAATTCTACTTTGGTAAGAGGTTTCTGTTGTGTTGTTGCTGTTGTTGTTTTTGTTGCTGCTGTTATGCTGTTGTAATGAATAAATGCTGAATATTGTGAAATGCTTTTTATGGGTTTTTTGAGATGACCACCTCGTTTTCTCTTTTTCTTTTATAATGTGGTGTATCAAACTGATTGATTTGTGTATGTTGAACTTCTCTTGTGACCCTGCAATGAATCCAATTTGATTATGGTGTATGATACATTTTAGGTATTGCTGGATTTAGTTTGCTAATAATATTTTGTAGAATATTTGAATCTAAATTGATCAAATATATTGGCTTGAAATTCTCTTTGCCCGTACTTTGTTGGCTTTGCTATTAGGGTGATGAAATCTTCATAGTATTAATTTGGGGGTTTCCCACATCTTCACTATTTTTGAATAGTTTGAAGTGTATAAGTCCTGCTTTGTATTTTTGAACTGTTATCCAATGGAGCTGTTTAATCTGCACTAATGTTTAAAAATTTTTTTAAATGCAGGTTCTATCTTTCTTCTAGTAATCAGTTTGTTCAAATTACTTTTTCTCCTTATCTCTTACTTTTTCTAGACATTTGACTGTTTCTTCTAAGTTGTGCAGTTTATTGGCATGTAAGTGTTGACAAAATGATCCCTTTTTTGTATATCTGAGGTAATAATTGTTATTTCTCTTTTTTTATTTCTTACTTTATTTCTTTGGAGCATTTCTCTTTTCTTCATAATGCACCTGGATATAGGTTATTTGATTTTGCTTATCTTAAAGAAAACATAAAACAAAATCTTTGGTTTTATTACTCTTTTGCATATTTTTTCTCTCTAATTTATATTTACACCTGTAATATTTAGGATCATGTTTTTTTCTTTTTTTAACTTTTTTTATTGGTTTACAGTCATTCTACAAATTTGTCTCAAATTCCAGTGTAGAGCACAATTTTACAGTTCCAATGAACATGTATACATTTGTTATCCCATTTTTTCCTCTGTGAGCTGCTGTAAGATCTTTTATACAATTTCCTGTGCTATATAGTTCAATCCTGTTTATCTATTCTATAATTTTTACCTCCCAGTCTATCTCTTCGCACCCCTTACCAAGTTGGCAACCAAAATTTTGTTTTCTATTTCTGCGAGTCTTTTTCTCTTTTGTATTTGTGCTTTTTTTGTTTTGTTTTGTTTTGTTTTTAGATTCCACTGATGAGACATCTCATATGGTATTTTTCTTTCTCTTTCTGGCTTACTTCACTTAGACTGATTTTCTTCAGGGGCATCCATGTTGCTGAAAATGGTGTTATGTTGTCGATTTATATGGCTGACTAGTATTCCATTGTATAAATATACCACCTCTTCTTTATCCAGTCAACTGTCGATGGACATTTAGGCTGTTTCCATATCTTGGCTATTGTAAATAGTGCTGGCTATGAACATTGGGGTGCAGGTGTCATCATGAAGTGGGGTTCCTTTTGGATTTTTGCCCAGGAGTGGTATTTCTGGGTCATATTGTAAGTCTATTCCTAGGCTTTGAGGAATCCCATCCTGTTTTCCACAGTGGCTGCACCAAACTGCATTACCACCAGCAGTGAAGGGCGGTTCCCTGTTCCCCACAGCCTCTCCAGCATTTGTCATTTGTGGATTTTTGAGTAATGGCCATTCTGACTGGTGTGAGGTGATACCTCATTGCAGTTTTGGTTTGCATTTCTCTGATAATCAGTGATATTGAGTATTTTCTTATGTGCCTTTTGATCATGTCTATGTCTTCCTTGGAGAATTGCTTGTTTAGGTTTTCTGCCCATTTTTGGATTGCATTGTTTATTTTTTCTTATTCAGGTGAATGAGCTGCTTATATACTCTGGAGATCAAGCATTTGTCTTTTTCATATGCAAATTTATTTCCCATTCCGTATGTTGTCTTTTTATTTCACTTTCGGTTTCTTATTTTGCAGAACTTTGAAAGTTTTATTATGTCTCATTTGTTTACTCTTGCTTTTATTTCTTCTACCAGAAAATTTTAGAGACATATATCACATAATATTTTGCCCATATTTTCCTCTAAGAACTTTATTTTATATTGTCTTATGTTTAAGCCTTTGATCCATCCTGATTTTATTTTTGTTTATGGTGTTCTAGCTTCATTGGGAGTGTTCTAGTTTCATTGATTTACGTGCTGCTGTCCAGTTTTACCAACACCATTTGCTGAATGGACTGTCTCAATTCCATTGTATTTTCTTGACTAATTTGTCTAAGTTTAATTGACTAATGTTTGCAGGTTCATTTCTGGGCTCTCTATTCTGTTCCATTGGCCTATATGTCTGTTTTCCTACAAATATAGTGCTGTCATGTTGACCGCAGCTCTTTAGTATTATCTGTTTTGTTAGCATAAAGAAATGCCACTGATTTTTGAACCTTAATCTTGTAACGTGCTACATTGCTGAATTCTTCGATCAACTCTAGTAATTTTTGTCTGGATCTTGAAGGGTTTTCTATATATAGTAACATATTATCTGTATGTAGTGACTTTTACCTCTTCCTTTCCAATTTGCATCCCTTTTACTTCTCTCTCTTGTTTGATTGCTGTGGCGAGGACTTCCAAGATTCTATTGAGTTGGAGTAGTGATTGTGTGTATCCTTGTCTTGTCCCAGATTTTAGTGGGAAGATATTAACTTTCTCACAATTGATTACTTTGCTGGCTGTATGTTTGTTTTCTATAGCTTTCATGATGCTAGATATGTTCCTTCTATGCCCACTTTGGTGATAGTTTTCATCATCGGTGGGTGTTGAATTTTATCAAATGCTTTTCCTGCATTTATTGAGGTAATCATGTGGCTTTGGTCTTTTCCCTTGTTTATGTGCTGTATTACATTTATTGATTTGCATGTTGAACCACCCCTGTGTCCCTGGTATGATCCCCAATTTGCCATGATGTATAATCTTTTTTCTGTGTTGTTGGATTCTATTTGCTACTATTTTGTTGAGGATCTGATGTCTGTGTTCATCAGAGATAGTGGCCTATAATTCTCTTGTTTGGTAGTGTCTTTGCCTGGTAGTGGTATGAGAGTGATTTTGGCTTCATAGTATCACTATGGGAGTATTCCTTCATATTTAATCTTCTGGAGGATTTTGAGAAGGACTGGTATGAGCTCTTCTTTGTATGTTTGGTAGAATTCCGCAGTGAAGACGTCCGGTCCTGGACTTTTATTTGTAGGGAGGTTATATATTGCTATTTTGATTTCATTTCTAGTGCTCTGCATGTTCAAGGGGTCAGTTTCTTCTTGATTCATTCTTGGTGGACAGTATGTTTCCAGAATATTGTTCATCTCCTCTAGGTTATCCAGTGTGTTTCCATATACTTTTCATAATATTTTCATATGGTATTCTGTATTTCTTTTTTATTTGTTGTAATTTCTCCATTCTCCTCTCTTATTTTGCTTATTTATGCTCTCTGTCTATTCTACTATTTGAGTTTGGACAGAGGTTTTTCGATTTTACATAGTTTTTCGAAAAACCAGCTTTTGGATTGGTGGAATTTTTTTCTATGGTCTTTTTAATCTCTATTTTATTTATTTCCTCCCCAATATTTATGATTTCCTTCATTCTGCTGCATTTGGGGTTTTTTCTTCTTCTTTTTCTAATTCATTCTGCTAGTGGGCTAAATTATTTATTTGTGATTGGTCTTCATTTTTGAGGAAGGCCTGCATCGCTATAAACTCCCCTCTCAGCACTGCTTTTGCTGTGTTCCATAAATTTTGTGTGGTTTTGCTTTCATTTTCTTTTGTCTCAAGGTACTTTTTCATTGCAGCTTTGATTTCGTCATTGACCCATTGGTTTTTGAATAACATATTACTTAATCTCCATGTTTTCCTTTGTTCTCCTTGTTTCTCTGTTGTTCATTTCTAGCTTCATGGCATTGTGGTCAGTAAAGATGCTTGAGTTTATTTCTATCTTCTTAAAATTGCTGAGGATTCTTTTGTGCCCAAGTATATCATGAAAACTGGAAAATGTCCCATGTGCACTTGAAAAGAATGCATATACTATTTTGTGGGGCGTACAATGCTCTGGAAATATCCACCAAGTGTAATATTTCTATTGCATTATTTAAATTCACTGTTGCCTAATTTATTTTGTCTCAGTGATCTGTCCTGTGATGTTAATATAGTGTTGAAATCTCCAACTATGATTAGATTCCCGTCACTATTCCCCTTTATATCTGTTAATCATTATTTTTTGTATTTAGCTGCCCCTCTATTTGTTGCATATGTATTAACGAATGTGCTATCCTCATGTTGTATCACTCCTTCAATCATTATAGAATGTCCTTCTTTATCTTTCTTTATATCCTTTGTTTTTAAGACCATTTTGTCTGAAATCTGTACTGCAACACCTGCTTTTTGGCTTTTCCATTTGAATTGAAAACCCTTTTCCATCCTTTCACTCTCAATCTTTATGTGTCCTTCTCCTTAAAATTTGTCTCTTGTATGCATCATATTGAATGTTCCTGCTTTATTATCCAGCATGCCACTCTATGACATTCGACTGGAGCATTTAATCCATTAACATTTACAATAATCGATGATATGTTTGTGTTTATTGCCATTTTGACCTTTTATTTGCAGTTGATTTGATATTTCCTCTTTGTTCCTTTCATCTCCCTTTTATGGTTTGGTCATTTTCCTCTGTATTATCATGAATTTTATTTTGTTTCAATGACTACCTGATAAGTATTTGTCTTGTTGTTACCCTTTTTTATAAGTCTTTTAGACCATTATTGAAACTGTTTTTATTAAACTCATAGTAACATGATCACAAACCCATCATACCGAGAATAAAAAATTTTAAAAGGAACGACCAAAAAAATAAATTCTCTATTTTCCTTCCTCTCTCTCCCACTCTCAGTGATTTGTATATGTTGTTTTAAAATATTGTGTGTATTTTATTTGTTATTCATGAGTTATCACGTTTCCTGCTGTGAGTTTCACATTTCTGAAGGATCCTGCTGCTTTTCTATTTGGAGTAGACCTTTCAATATTTCTTCTAGCATGTGTCTATTGTTGCTAAACTCTTGTAGCATTTTCTTGTCTGTGAAATTCTTTATGTCTCCTTCTACTATAAAGGATAGGTTTGCTGTTTAAAGTATCCTAGGGTATATCACTTTTTTAGTTCAGGAATTTGAATATATCTTTCCACTCCCTTCTGGACTTTAGTATTATTTCAGTGAAATCAGCTGGGAGCCTTATGGGAATTCCCTTGTAACTCACACTTTGTTATTCTCTTGCTGCCTTTAGGATCATTTCTTTATCCTTGACTCTGGCCATCTTAATTATATGTATTGGTGTGGGCCTATTTGTGTTCTTCCTGTTTGGAACACTCTGAGCTTACTGTACTTGGATATCTGATTCCTTCTTTAAGTTTGGGAAGTTCTCAGTCATGATCTCTTCAAACAACTTTGCAATCCCCTTTGATATTTCCTCCTCTTCTGGGACTTAAATCATGCCAAGATTGGCATGCTTTATATTAGCCCATAGGTCTCTTATGCTTTTTTCATTTGTTTCTCATTGTTTCTCTTGTAGCTCTTCTGATTAAATGCTTTCTCTTTTCCTGTCTTCTTAGTCACTAATTCATAACTCTGCGTTGTCCAGTCAGCTTTTCAAAACCATTTGATCATTTCTCATCTCAGTGAACATGTTTACCTATTCTACTCGCTCTTCTTTATAACTTCCATTTCATTTTTTAAATATTTTATATCTCTAAACACTATCTATTATTTCCATCAATAAGTTGATCACTACTTTTTTGAAATCTTCCATCTAGCAGGCAATCGATATCTATTTCACTGATCATTCTTTCAGGGGATTTCTCTTATTCTTTTAATTGGGAATGGTTTCTCTGTTTCACTCTCTGGCACTGTGGTTTATGGAGCATCAGTTATCTACTTTGGTCCTAAAGGAGTTTATCTACCTAATGCCTATATAGTAATACAACTGAGAAAAGAGAAAAAAGAGAGAGAGAGATAATGAATTTTACAGAAGGGAGAAATAAAGGTTTGAAGACATTGCATAATGAATAATAGAAAAGCAAGTTGAACCAGAGTTTTGAAAAATAACAATAATAAAACTATTTTTTTAAATGTAAATGGGATTAAAATGGGGGTATATATAATTGCCTAAGAAGTAAAAATTAAGAATGTAATAGAAAATGGAAGAGGTAAAAACAGATTAAAACAAGGGGGTGGTCTGTGTCCTCCTGGAGACTGTGTACTTATAATGTGAACTCTTTCTGTATTCATCCTGTTTGGAAGCTGAGCTTGCTTTTTCCAGAGGCCCTCCATTGAAGCCCTCATTTGTGCTGCTCCCAGGGCCTGTCAGCAAGCAGATTGCTCCTACTCCCAACACATGTTCTGGAGCAGCTCTCTTTACTGTGGGCTGGCTTGTCACTGCCCTGCCCGATGCTGCAGTCAGATGTTTGAGACTGACCAGGCAGGGGTGGGCATTATGCCCTCTCCCAGCCACATGGTCAGGGGCTCCATTCCAGCCCAAAAGTTGGGGGTCACCAGCCCCCTCAGAGTGCCGATCTCTCCACTGCTCTGTGCCACTGTACAGTCTGCCTCAGGTTGGCAAACAGGAATTGGGCTCAGGGTAGACTGAGGAACATCCTTGTCCCTGTTTTGTGCCAAAACTCAGATTCTTGTTTGTCTTGGCAGAGCAAGTTCTCTAAGGAAATAAGACGGAAGTATCCTATATGCCTCAGGCTGTAGACAAGTCCCTGTCTTGTGCTTGAGGCTGCTAAGTCCTTAGGAGTGGATGCAGGTTTTGCCCCCACTGCCACCTGGATGCAAAGCACCAGAGACTACAGTGGCTGTGTCTGAGCCCCAGCTCTCTAAACCTAGAAAGTTTTGTGGATATTCAGAGATGGGGAATACACCTTTACCCTCCCAGAGCACTTCTGCCCTGTTGTTTTGTGGAGGGCCCAGGTTGTTCTGCCCTGTGCACCCACAGCAATGGCACACAGCTCCCTCCATTCCAAGAGCTGCCTCAGTGCAGCCATCCCCATTTTCATCCCAGCTCGTGCGGCATGGCACTGCCCTCAGCTGCCTGGATGCATCTTGGGCTGGGTATCACAAGGAACCTCTGTACCTTTTTATCTTAGTTCTGTCAGTCAACTTATCCTCTGTAGAGATCCAATCCTTGGAGGCTCCCCTTCCATCATGCCGAACTCTTAGTTGGAGAGGGGCGAACCAGTGAATGAGAACCAGTCCTTCTTAGCTGCTCCCTCCCTGTGGGACCTGTCCCAATCTGTTTTGCCTTTTCTTCTTTCTTTCTTCCTTTTCTCCTACCAGATTTTTTGCATCTTTATCTTTTGAAGGGGACAATGTTCTATCAGAGTTCTGCAGGTTCTCTGGTTAGCTGAGTGGGTCTGTGGATGAGTCTTGTTTCATTTGTGGGAAAGGGTGAGCTACAAGCATCCTTCTACTACACCATCTTACCCTCCATCCCCAAAAAGTTTCACTATATAGTGGAAGATAAACATAGCCTGGAAATAGATGGGAAAGATATTTCATGGAAATGACAAGAAAGTGCAGATTTCAATGCTCAAATTATGCAAAATACATTTTAAAATAAGGGTCAGAATGAAAGAGAAATATGAGATTACATAAAGTTAAAGAGATCAATATAAAAATAGGGTATTACACTCATTAAATTATATATGGACCCAACACTGTAGATCCTAAGTATATAAAGAAATATTAGTAGACATGAAGGAATTAATTCATTATAAAACAATATTATTAGATGAGTTTAACACCTCAATATTCTGATGGCCACATCATTCAGAAAGAATATCTGTAAGGAAACAGAGGTCTTAATGTCATATTAGATCGTTTGAACCTTAATGAGCTATTGGAAACTGTATCAGAAAAGGAGAACACATAAGCTTCTCAAGTGTGCACAGGATGTTTTCCAAGGAATTAACCACAAATTATGTCATGAAATGAGCCTCAGGATCTTTAAGCAAGTACAGTTTACAGCAAGTATTTTTCCAAACACAAAATTATGAAACTATGCATCAACTCTAGAAAGAAGAACAAGAAAAGCACCAACATGAGATTTAACCACATCGTTTAAAAAAATTAAATAAAACAAGGTCAAAGATGAAATCAAAGAGGTAAGAAAATCATACCTCGAAACACATTACAATGAAAACACAGCTTCATTAAATGTATGAGATGAAGTAAAGGCAAATCTAAGAGGGAAGTTTAGAACAACATAAGAGTTCTACAAGGAAAAAGAAAAACCTCATACAAAGGACCAAGCATACCACCCAAAATAACTAGAAATAAGAACCAACAAAACCCAAAGGCAGTAGAATTAGTAATCTTTAATGATTAGGTTGAAAATAAATATAATAAAAATTTAAAAATAAATTAAAAATCATAAAATCAACAGCTTAATTTTTTCTTAAATATATTAACAAATTGACAAGCATTTTGCCAGGCTTATCAAGAAATACAGAGAGTGGACCTATACAAAATAATAAATGAAAAAGTAGAAATAATATCTGATATTACAGAAATACAAACACAGATTATTTAAGCACTTTGAGCAGTTACGTGACAAAGAACTGAACGACCTTAAAGAAATAGAAAATTTCTTGAATCGTACAACCTGCCAAAACTGAATAAAGAGAAAACAGAAAACTTGAAAAGAGCAATCAGTATAAGTTAAATGAAATCTATAACTTTAAAAACACCCTTTGAACAAAATGCCTGATGCGTTCACTAAAATCTCTTTCCTCCCAACTATTTCAAAAAATGAAAGAGGAAGGAAAATTCCCAAAGTTATTCTTTGAGGCCACCAATACCATGATAACAAAACCAGTCACAGACACTACAAAAAAAAATAATGAAAATGTAAAGCCAATATCCTTGATGAATATACTCTCAAAATTCCTCAAAAATCATCAACAAATTAATCCAGCAGTTCATAGAAAGGATTATACATGATGATCAGTTGGATTCCTTCCAGAGTCACAAGGATGGTTCAACATACACGTCAATCAGCATGACTCATTTTTAATAAAGGAAGGACAAAATTCACAGGGCCATGTCAATACACACAGAAAAACCATTAGACAAAATTCAACATACATTCATGATCAGAAGTCTCATGAAAGTGATTACATTAGGAACATCTCTCAACTTACTAAAGGCCATTTATAATAAATTTTAATACTCAGGGGAAAGACTGAAGACTTCTGGGTAAATTCGGGAAAAACAGAAGGATTCCTACTCTCAGCACTTCTGTTCTGTGGTAAAAGAAGAAAGGTAAAGGAAAGAAAAAGAAGTAAAGAAAGGCAAAATGGAAAGAAAGAGGCAAAATTGTCACCATTACTGATGACATAACAATCTACATAGAGTCCTAAGGGCTCCACACAGACTATTAGGAATAATAAAAAATTTCAGCAAGGGAGCAGGGTACAAAATTAATGTAAAGAATTCTCTTGCATTGCTACACATTAATCATGAGATACCCTTAGATATACTTTGAAAGCAATACTATTTAAAATCCCATCCCACCTAATATCTTGGAATAAATGTAACCACATATATGAAATATCTACACATTGAAAATTAAAAAGCATTGACAAAGAAATTAAAAAAGATTCAAAAAGTTGGAAAGATGTCTTGTGCTCTGGATTGAAGGAGTTAACATTGTTAACACGGCCTTACTACACAAAGAAACCTATAGATTTAGTGCAACTCATGTTACGAAGCTGTAGTATTTCCCACAGAACCAGAAAAATATAACTCTAAGTTTTGCATGAAACTTTTAAAAATTTCCAAATTGATCTTCAGGTAAAACAACAAACCTGGAGGTATAAACCTCCCGGTCACCTTATTATAATACAAACCTACAGTAATAAAAACAGCATGGCATTGGCACAGAGATATAATTCATAAAAACATATAGAGAGCCTAGAAATATTTCCACACACCTATGAGTAATGAATGAATGATAAAAGAGGCAAGAGTACACAATGGAGAAAAGACAGTCTCGTCAATGGATGGTGTTGGGAAAGCTGGACATCTTCATGTAAAACAGTGAAATTAGAGCATTCCCTGACATCATATACAAAAATAAACTCCAAGTGTATTAAGGACCTAAATGTAAGACCTGATACTTTAATTCTGCTAGAAGGGAATATAGGTGATACCCTATTGGATATATATCATAGGAATATTTTCTTATAGCAGTCTCTTATGGCAAAAGAAATAAAAGCAAAACTAAGCAAGTGGGACCTAAACAAACTTAAAAACTTCTTCACAGATAAGTACACTATCAATGAAATGAAAACATTCCCTGTGTAATTCGAGAACATATATGCAAACAATGCAAGTGACCAGGGGTTAATAGATGTAGGTTAATAGATGTAACATGGATTTAGGTTACCCAACTCAAGGTGAAAAACAAAAGTCAAACCAAAAACAAGAGCAGAGTACCTGAGTTAATATTTTTCCAAAGAAAACATATAGATGAGTAACAGGCAGGTGATAAAAATGCTCAACATTACTAATTACTAGGTAATTGCAAATCAAAACCACAATGTGTTATCACTTCACACTGGTCAAATGGCTATTATCAAAAATTCTACTAATAGTAAATGTTGGAGACAATATGAAGGAAACAAACCACTTGTATACTTTGGTAGGAATGTAAATTGGTACAAATTCTATTTAAAACACTATTCAGATTTCTATAAAAAGAAAAAAGAGAAATACAATATTACACAGTAATAACTGTCCTAGGAAAAATCTAGGGAAAAACACTAAATTGAGAAGAACTAATGTTCACAACAGCACAGTTTATAATATGCAAGACAGGGAAGCAATCTAAGAGTCCACAGTAGACTATGGACTTAAGAATATATGATGTTTCTATAAATATGCAATGGAATAATACTCAGCCATGAAAACTTAAAACACATTGCTATTTCAGCATCATGAATGGACCTAGTAAATATTGTGTTTAGTGAAGTAATTTAGACAAAGACAAAAGTATATAATTTAATTTATATGTGGAATCTAAAGAATAACACTTACCTGTGTACATCTATCTAAAGCTATCTATTGATGATAGATAAATAATTAGATAGAAGGATAGATACATAGGTACATGATAGATAGATAGGTAGATAGCTAGATAAATAGATAGATTGATAGAAACGTGGTAGAGAGATAGAGAGATTAGATAGACAAGACTGAAGCAGACTGAAAGAAACCAGTAAACATTTATGTTTACCAAAGTTGAAGGGAAAGGCAATTTAATGGTAGGACATTGACAAATACAATGTAATATACATAAAGCAGATAAACAACAAGGATAATCTGTATAGATCACTGAATTATTCACAATAGCATATAATAATTGCATGTTACAATTATTGTAATCATTTATAATGCAATATAATCGACAAAGAGGTTGGAATCACTAAGCTGTACATCTGAAACTACACAATATAGTACATCTACTGTACTTCAATTAAAATTAAAACATCTAATGTATAATTTAGTCATTTTTCTGCTGATAGCATCTTCCTTTAATATTGTTTAATTTTTACTCTTTACATTTTATGACTACAGATTAAAATTGTTTCTTAAACTGTTGTGAACATCTTACCAGATTGATGTATCTATATTTTTTGCAACTGATTTCCTATTTTTCCCTCTTTAATCCATATAGAATAGTAGCATTTAAAAACATACCCAAAGAAACAGTTGCAAATTTCTTGTGGTCTCTGCTTAGTATTTTGTTCAATGTTTTGTGCATTTTTGCCATTTTATTTTTTTTAGAATAGCTCTTTTCTGCACCTCTTGTAAGATGTGTCTGTTTTGCTTTTTTAAACTTTTCAGGTTTTGTTTGTCTGCTAAAGTCTTTATTTTCACATTATAACTAAGCGATAACTGAGCAAGGTTGAGTATTCTTAGGTGAGAAATTTTTTTTATCAGTAGTTTGAAAATGTCATTTTATTTACCCTTGGCAAATGTTTTCTGCTCAGAAATCTGCTGATAGCCTAATGGGGGTTCCTTTGTAGATTATCATAACTTTCTTTCGCTGCCTTTAAAATTTTACTTTGTTATTCACTTGCCAATTAGCATATGATATATCTTGAAGGAGGTCTCTTTGTCTTAAAGTTATTGGTGTTTTGTTGGCTCACAGACTTGTATAACAGTTCCTTACCCAGGTTCTGGAAGTAATCAACTATTACTTCTTTAAATAAACCATCAGCTGCCATCTAATTTTCTTCTCCATCCAGGATTTCACTCAAATGTACACTTCCTGAAGAAGTCTGATGGCTATTGTAGAATTTCCTCACTTTTTAATATCTTGAATTTCTGCCCTCTCCTATCATTTCTAGTTTTGTTTTGGTGACTTTGCTAATGTCTCTTCCATGAAGAGTCTTCTTCCAATGCTTTCTGTTGCATTCTTCATCTCATTTACTAAGTTCATCTGGTCCTCCAACAATGTTTGGTTATTTTATAGTTTCAGTCTATTAGGTAATGTTTTACTTATCATCATTTATTTTAATTCTGAGCCCACTAAACTGCTTTCTGAGTTTTGTTTTTTGTATTGAGTTTCTGTATGACACCTATTTGGATTCTCTATTAGTTATATGGCAACATTCCATGACTTTATGTTTGCTTACTGTAAGGTTGACATTGTGTGAGTGTGTGTGTGCATGTCTGCATCTGTGTCGGTGTCCGTGTGTTTGTATCTGTGTGAGTGTGTGCCCTAGAATGTTACTGTGATTGGTCATGATCATGGTAAATTATTGCTCTGATGACACTAAATAACACATAGGGAGTTGGAGTCCTTGCTTTTGTGTTCTGGTAGTTTAAAATATTGCACAATATTTGATTTTATATACCTGAGCTACCTCTGATAATAATTGAAAATGGCACTTTCCAGTCATTACTGTCTGGATAAATGATTGCTTACATTGTCAATTCTTGGACATCTCTGGTAGTTAATGCCACTGTTGTCACTGGGCAGGTGAACACTTCCTTTTATCTGTTATCCCTTGAGACTCAGTGTACACGTTCAGGAAAGTTGTAAAGACAGATGGGTAGTTGGAATCAGGCAAGTGTCTTAGCCATGTCCAGTGTTTCAAGGTACCTTGTCTCCACCACTGTGAATGGGGAGTAGGGAAAGTGTCATGAATGTCTGAGTGTCTGAAGGACGGAATTTCTGTCTCCATTGTGGCTCCCTCTTAGTTACCTGTGACCATGAGTACTGGTGCAGTTGGAGACTGAAGCTGTGTGAACCACTGAGACCCTGTTTCTCCTGGGTACTCTGAACCTGTGGGCTCAGATACCCTTGTCAGTGGGCCTTGGATGCCGGCACCAACTCTGCTCTTCCCTCAGTTCAGCCTCCTTTATTTATTTTACCCCACCATACTTCAGCTGTACACATGTGTTCTGGAGTATTGTTTTGTGTTGTAGTTATTTTTGTTGAAATGTGATCATTTCACTGACTGTAGATTTAAGGGGAGAGGCAGAAATAGCTTAAACTTATGTCACTTTTTTAAAACTATATGCATTTTCATTAAAAAGCTTAAATTCTACCAAGGACATTATAAGAACAGTAAAGAAATTGAACATATCACCTCTCTTAATTTCAGAGTACAACAAAATATTTTGTTTTTCCTGGGTTCTTTTCTTCAATGTTTTTCCCACATACATGCACATTTTACTATAATATATGCCTATAATCTCCTTAAAATCATTTAAATTATTAAAATATTTCTCTGTGCTGTAAATATAGCCCTGTTGATTCTCTAATTCATAACTAGCAGCTTGCACATTTCTGTCTTCTATATCCAACTTCCCTGTTCCCAGAGGAAACCACTTCTTGGTACACTACACATATATATGTGATTCTGTCTCTGTTTTTTATGATTATTTATCTTATATCTTTAGTTTCCTCATGTAAGTGATAACGTAGAGTGTTTTTCTCTGTATGACTTATTTTCCTATGTGCAACACACTCTGGGTCCAGTCACATTAGTCAGAATGGCAGAATTTTATTTTTTGATATGAAAATGACTAAGTATTTATTATGTTATCTATATCTCACTTCTACTTCAGACAATCATCTGTTGATGGGCAGTTGAGTTGTGCATCTATCCTTGGCTATTATAAATGATGATGTTAAGAACATTTTGGGTAATATATGTTTTAAAGTTAATGTTTTCAACTTTTTTCAGATTTATACCAAAAACTGGAATTGCTGCAACATATAATGCTTCTATTTCTACCTATTTTGGGCACTGTCCACACTTTTATAATAGTGGATGCATCAATTTATATTTCCACCAAATGTATACCTGAGTTCCCTTTTATCAATATTCTAATAAATGTTTGTCATTTGAAGACATTTTTATTAGCCATTTTGGTTGCTGTGAGATTATATTTCATTCTGGTTTGATTTACATTTTCCTAATGAATAGCAACGTTTTGTTTCTTTTTATGTGCATGAAAATCATCCACATGTCTGTTTTTGAAAAGTTTCCAAGAAGATCCTTAAACTGTTTTTAAGTTGGGGTCTTTGATTTTTAAATAATGTGTCTAATATACTATATATATATTATCGATATTAAGAAAATGTTGGTTTCATTGTCTGAAATTCTTCTTTCTATTCTGTGTTTTGTAATAAGTCTTGCTGAAGGTTTCCTTTACTCTGCAAAAGATTTTGCACTTCACCCTTTTACAAGAAGTGGAATCCCTGTATCACATAATATATCTATTTTTTCCACAGTAAACTAAAAACTGTTATTGTCAGTTTTCCTTTTTTTTTCACTTCAGAGTTAGAAGAAAAATAAATATTGCTATGATTTATCTCAAAGTCAGTTCTGCTCCTGTTCTTGGTCAGAAATTTTATAGTTCCAGGTTTTACATTTAGGAAATTAATCAATTTTATCTTGTTTTTATATTATGGAAAGAAGTGCTCTTACATCTTCCATTTACATGTACTGTCCAGTTTTCCAAGAACTACTTGTTGAAGAGACTTCTTTTTTTCCATTGTATACTCTTGCCCCCTTCATTGTAGACTAATTGACCATATGTGTGTGGGTTTATTTTAGGACTCTTTATTTGTTCCATTTATCTGTGTGTCTCTTTTAGTGCCATATTTTGATGTTTTCATTACTATAGCTTTGTAGTATGTTCTAAAGTCAGGGAGGATAATAACCACAGCTTTGTTCATTTTTCAAAGAAAATTTTAGAAAATTTGGCTCTTTCATATTTTTGAATAGATTTTAGCATATTTCTCTTTGTTTTGTGAAGTAACTTATGGCTTCTGTGAGAATAGAAATTTACTTAAAGAAAAAACCTGGGAAAAATAATAAAGTGTGAAGGATAAATCATACAATATTAAACAACAAATAGATTGCTGTATAAATCAAAAAATACATATGAAAATATAACTACAAAAAAAATTCCATGGGGTAAAGCAAAAGCAGTATTAATAGGGATGCTTATAGCAAAATAATCCCACTTATACAAATAAGAAACATCTCTCTCTTTTAACATAATCTTACAAACAAAAGATGTAGCAAAATAATAAACAAACTAATTAGTAGACGGAAAGACTTCCAAAAGGTCAGAACATATATAAATAAAATAAACATTAAAAATAGAAACATCTAATCAAACTAAATAATGGCCTTTGAAAGAAAAATAAAATTGATAAACTTTTTCCAGACTCATCAGCAAAATAAAGAGTACAGATTAATAAGCTAAAAAATGAATAAGAAGTTACAGGTTATATCAAAGTAACACAAAGCATTATAATAAGATACAAAAAATACATGGCAATTAATATGTAAACCCTAGAAGATATGGACTGTTTGTTAGAAAGATAAAATCTCCCAGATGGAATGAGAAACAGAAAATATGAACAGATTATCACTAATGAAATTGAAAATGTAATTAAATAAATCTCCCAAGAAACAAAATTCCAGGCCTAGACAGCTTCACAGGTGACTTCTGCCAAACATTTAGAGAAGAGCTATCACCTATACTTCTCAGAGAACTCCAAAAATTTGCAGAGGAAGGAAGGCTTCCTACCCCAATATTCTGTATCACACTACTACTAAAACTGGAACAAATACCTCATAAAAATGCAGGTTAAATACTACTGATAAGCTTAGATGCAAAAATCATCACTAAAATGTTAGCAAAACAAACAATACATAAAAAGGATTATAAATTATGAATAATTGCATTTATTCCAGGGATGCAAATGTGATTCATTATGAACAAATTAATTAATATGATATACACCTAACAAATTGAAGAATAAAAATTATATGGTCACCTCAAAAGAATCATATTATATTTAGGCCAATTCAGTATCTATTTATGATTATATTTCTCCTCAAAGTGGGCATAAGGAAACATACCTCAACACACTTAAGGTCATATATGACAACAACTCAGGTAACATGACTCTCATTGATTAAAAGCTGAAAGAATCTCCTTTAAGAGAAGGAAGAAGGCAAGAATGCTCACTCTTACTATTTTTATTCAGTATAGTATTGGAAATTCTAGCCATAGCTATCCAAAATAAATATAAATATAATACAGTGAATTAAGAAAAGGAGTAGAAGTATCTGTATGCAGATGACATAATTTAAATTGAAATCCTAAAGATGACGTCACAGAACTACTAGGGATTATCAATGCATTTGGCAAAATTTCAGAATGTAAAATTAACATACAGAAATCTTGCATTCCTACATACTAACAACAAGTTAACAGATAGAAAAATTGAGGGAACTGTCTCATTTACTGTTGCATTCCAAAAAAAAAAAAATCAAAAATATATCCAACCGAGAAGGTAAAAGACCTGTACTCAGAACACTATAAAATATTTATAACAGATATTGAAGTTAATGTAAACAGATGAAAGGATATACTCTGTTCACAGAGTAGGAAAATAATATTGTTTAAATGACAGTAGTAGACAACAAAATACACAAATTAAATTCAGTCCCTATTAAAATACCTAGTGCATTTTCAGACACTTACAATAAATAATTATTAAATTTACATGTAAATACAAAAGAGTTGAAATCACTAAAAATAATAAAAGAAAAGAAAACAAACTATAAACCCAAACAACTTTGACAAAAACAAAGAGGATGTATCACTGTCCCTGATTTTAATCTATAATGCAAAGCTACAGTAATGTATATGGTAGTGGCACAGAACAAATAGAATAATGGAACACAACGGAATGCCAAAAAATGAAATCAGACAGTTATGGTCATTTTGCCCATTACTAAAATGAATATACAGTGGGGGAATGGGAACCAACAGGCACATGAAATCGGTCAACATCACTAACCATCAGAAAAGTGCAACTCCAAAACACAATGAGATTTTATGTCAGTCCTGTCATAATGATTATTATCAAAAAGATAAGAAATATTTGTTGGTGAGGATGTAAGTAAAAGGACCCTGATGCACTGATTGAATGAATGTAAATTTGTGCTGCCACTGTGGAAAAGATTATGGAGTTTTATCTAAAAATTAAAAATGAAATATGATCCAACATTTCTATATTTGGATACTTATTCCAAGATAATAATAACACTAGTCAGAAAAGATACAGTCAATCCTATATTCACTGTGGCATTATTTAAAATAGCCAGGCTATAGGAGCAAATTAATTGCTCATCAATAGATGATGGATAAAGAAGAAATGTGTTTATAGTATATATATCGACCCATCTATTGACTAAAGATTTATCTATATATATGTATACACACACACACACTAAATATATATATATATATGTATATTTATTATTATGTACAAACACATAGAAAACTACAATGGGGTATTACTCAGCTCTAAAATGAATAATTTCTTGTCACTTGCAACAAATTGGTAGACTAAGTGGGTTATATGCTAAGTGAAATAATTCAGACAGAGAATGACAAATGCTGAATTGTTTTACTCATAGTTGGAATTTAAAACAAATGAACACAACAAAACAGAAAAGGAGTTACACATAAAGAAAGAAAGAGGTTGTTCAAAAAAAGGAGGGAAATGTGGTGAAGAAAAAGAAATAGTTGAGGGAAATTAAGAGAGAAAATTTTCAATTTGCAAAATAATGAGTCAGTGACAAAAAATGTACTGTATGGGGAATAGTCAATAACTATGAAATATCTTTAAATAGCAACATATCATAACTAGATTTATTCTTCTGATCAGTTTGAAACATATTAAATATAGAAAAGAGTATGTTGTATAAGAGAAACTAACACAGTGTTATACATTAATATACACTTCAAAAACAAAGAAACATACATATAGAAAAAAAGATTGCATATATAGTTATCAGAGACAGGGGTTGGGAAAGGAGAATTTAATTAATGCACTCAAAAGCTACAAATATCCAGTCGTAAAATAAACCTCTTATGGGGATGCCCCGTAGTAACATGAAAATTACAATTATTACTGCTTTATGTTCTATATGAATGTTGCTAAGAGAGTAGACCATAAGTTTTCTCATCACAACCAAAAGACAAATTGTATTTCTTTAAAATTGTATCTAAATGAGATAATGAATACTCCCTAAAATTGCTATGATATTTATTTCATGATACTTGTAAATCAAATCACTATCCTGTGCACCTAAACTTTCACAATGTTTTATGCCAATTATATTTCAATAAAAGTGGAAGGAAAAATGGAAAGTCAATGGTAATTATTTCCCATGTCATTTCTCATGATTGTTTATGCAGCAAGTAAACTTGAGTCATGATATACTTATCCTAGGTAAAGATACTAATAAATAAGTGATTCTAATAAATTATTCATAAAGATAATATTAAAATTAGTGTTTTACCATGTCTTAAACTTTCTTCATGTTAACAGCCCACTGTTTCTGAAGGCATCAAAATTTCACTCTGTGTATTCATCTGAGATTAGGGAATGGATACAAATTTAATAATGGCTGCTCTTGCTGTGAGTGATAAAGTTCAGTGTCTCTGAACGATGGTCTCGTCTCGCCGACAGCATCTGTAAGAAATGATCATGCTAGGTTGTTAAAAATCTCAGCGTGGTAAAATCTCAGAACTCCTATAATTCTTAACTGTTTTGCAATGGGAATGTAATATTGACAAAAAATTGATTTTGGATAACAATGTGGTGTTTTCTCATGGTTTAATTAGGGGATGTGTGGATAATGCCAGAGATCCAAAACAAACATTCTTGCTCAAGTGCTGGGCAAAGATGTGTAAAGGTTCTGCATTATTAGAACTGAGGACTGCTTTCAAAATGATGACTACACACACTCTATTCCAGGTAGTCCAAGGAAACAAAGGTTACTGCAATTTGTAGTTGAACAGGAATAAGTCAGTGGTTCAGTCTCTATAAATTAGTCAACGTGTGTTCAAAGCCAAAATAAGTTATGTCAACAATGAGAAATAAAAGAAAAAAACTTGGATATATGCTTAAATTAATAAGAGAAACAGCCCTGTGCTGGGCTCTGGGGACTGGAGAATGTATATGCCTCAGTCCAATTCAAGGGTTCAGTGGCTTGGCCCTAGCATCAGCTCGGGATTCAATGAAAAGGTAACAAATTGTATACTGGGAGAAATATAATCTACCTCTCCCTGATCAGAAGAAAATCTGGTGGCTCAATGGAACTCTTATTTCACAGAGATTCTGCCAGATGCAGAGGAATAATTCACTGATGACTCAGCTAAGAAAAACTTAGTTACTGCTTAACAATCCATCTTCACACACACAGTGGTAGACAGATTTGTAGTATTTAGTGGGAAGAATTCAGTGGGCAGAGCTCAGAGTACAGTTTTCAAACACCAGCCAAATTTTTTACTTTTGCAAATAGTCTAGCTTTACCCTGGTAGAAAATTACAGATGGACAAATAATATTCTTCCTTAGAATTTCTAATTTTGAAAGTAAACTGTAGCTTTTTACTTATCAGTATAGAACCTTGTTAAGATAATCACGGTAAGACACACTGTCTGATAAGACAGATGGAAACTAGCTGCTGAACCAGCCCATTTGAACCCTTGACTGCTAAAGTAAGCAACAACATTTCCACCATTAGAATTGTGATGACAACTAAGAAGCTTGATGTTCCTGTTGTAGGAACAGCCACTGCTGTCCAGACAGAGTTCTCCTGCTGCAAGAGGGCTCTTTTCTTCTCTTGGTAAAGGTCATATTGTTGGGATATTGCTAGAGATTACCCTGGCCCATTTGCCCATTCTCCACATTATCAAAGGATTTCTTCACAACTGATGACACATTTTCTGGACTCAAAGTGCCATCCCATTATTATCTGCTGACACTGGCTGCATGATTGTGAACAGAAGCCTAAGGCTCCCTGACATTGCCTACAATTTTTCCAGCATTTCAGTGCATTTCACATTCTGAAAATGCTTCACATTTTATTTTAAATTAATGGGAAATTGTCAAATCTACCACAAATATTTCATAATTCCTAATATCTGCAGAAATTTGGTATTCTTGCAGTTGAACAAATTTTTAATTCCACAGCCCTAACCTCCTTCTAGTCCTCACATATAAGATTGCAATTTTGTTACTGAATATGACCACCACATACAAGGGTCTAGTACCTATTAGATACTCCCTTGGTGAAGGTTAGAAGGGGGAAGGTTTTGTGGGTTGTACAAACGTTCATTAAATATTTGCAATGGCACTGTCTCTTCTGTACAAAGCTCTGATTCTAAGAAGTAAATTAAATAGAAGTCACTATAGTAATTGGTATGGGGAAGAAATTCAGCTATTTTGGAGTGGGTGGGTGATGAAGAGACAGGGAAAAAACCAACAAATGAGAATGGAATGCTTTAATCCTCTGGAGGCACGAATTAAGAAGAAACTCATACGTTGTCTCCTGGACCTGCCTCCAATTACTGTCTTGAATGACTAGTCCTTGGGCTATGAAACGAGCTAATTTGTGGTGAAGAGTAAAGACCATAACGAAATATTTTGAAAACCATGAGAGTTTTGTTGTTTCAGGAAAGTAGATTTTGCTTAAAGTCAACATGTATTTTTCATTCACAAAATACTAAAATGCATCCTGTGGCAAGTGCTGTCCTTACTGTGCTGGTATCCAAGTTAGACAAGGAAAGGGGGATAGACAGAAAATATCTGGAGGAGGTGGTTTCTGTGCTGAGACTGGGAAAGTGTAAGTAGGTAAAAGGAGGACACCGAAATTCCAAGGATGAGCTGGAGCAAAAATGTTGAGTTTGCAACTTAAATTGTTGACAAGCATTTGCCTAGATGTATCTCTAGATACCGTGAAATGTAAGGATATGCCAAGGTAGTCAGTTGCCAGATTTATAAATTAATGAATAAACTAAGTTAAGTTTGTGGGCTAAGAGTTGGTAAGTCATTAAATGCCATCCTGAGGATGTAAGATTGTATTTGGCTGGAACATAAAAGCAAAATAAAGTATTGACTAGAAAACATAGTGTAGACTCTTGAGGGCAGGAAATGAAAGCACAAATTGGAATGCTTTGAGAACAGCACAAAGAAGATCATAGATAAAATTACTTCTTAAATTCTACCACATGCTGAATGTGCCATCTGAGACTACATCATGTGACCTTTGTGACTCCAGGGATGACATAATAGAGACAATGATCCCTGGGCCGGTTCCTGCATTTATTTCCAGTTCCAACCTATCCTAACTTAACACTTTTAATACTTTCCAGGATGAACAAGAAACCACTTAGTAATTTTCCCTCTCTCCATGTTTTAGTCTTTTTCCATATAATTCCATTTCTTCTTCTTCCTTACAAGAAATTATTTAAATTTACTCCCATATTGTTCTATCAAATGATCATATCAATTATCTCTTTTTGTGTTTAAATGATAACTTAGTCTCCCATTTAACTCTTAACTCTATTTAAACTAAATAAGGAAAATACAGGTACACATCTATGTTTATTGTTCAAATAAGAAAATTGCAGATATTTGTCGACATTTGCCAACATCAATTTTAATCTTTGTTATCCTGCATAATCTGGTAGTCCTCTGGTAGATCAGTTGTAATTTGAGTGACGTCCATAAGCTGAAGATGGCTGATGAGTTGGCCTTGAAGGAGAGTTAGCTGATATATCAGCTATCACTGTCACTGGAAACCGTGCGTTGCTCCCTGGTTGAAGTTTAGAAAATCAACCTTCATTGGCAGATATGTTGTGATATCTATTTGGAAAAGTAGAAGGCTCCACCATCATTCCAAAATAATTGCTCTGTGTGGGAGACAAGTTGCTGTACTGAGAAGTAGAAAGTGTAGTTGTAATGAAGTTCACAACATGGCCATTTGCTTCAGTGTAGCTGCTTTGAAAGTGCCCGTGGTCAGTGGTCAACTGATTTAAAATAGCACATTGATCCACAGCAATTTGTTCTGGAGGTTTAACTGACATTGATGATGGAGGAGAAAAATTACCTCTGTTCCAGGTAGTTGTATCACCAATTATGTGGCTAGTAGAGGGCTTTATTATTAGAGGCATGTTTAAATTTGCAGAAGGTAAAAATGCATTTTCTACACTAGTGTCAGTCACAAAACCAGAGTTATGATTATCCACATTATCCCCTGCTTTAATGTGCTTCTTCTTGAATTATTCAGCCAATGAAGATATCAGAGGGGCATTTTTAATCCCAACTCTTCTTTTAATTCTCACTAAAAGCTGGGGACAAACTCGTTTAAAATTTGGATAATGATAGAACTGCATCTAGAACCAAAAGGGAAAGATTTTAGTAAAATTTAAACCAAAATACAAGACTACAATTAGCCTAACCTATAAAATCTCAGGTTTCAAGTTTACAATGCAAAGATAATATTATCAAAATATGACCATTTCTGACGATATTTTGAAGTTCCTTATTTGGAAAATACGCATTTAAATAGTATAGTCATCAAATTTAAGGGTTAGCATTTGCAGTAACTGTGAATGCCACTTTTAAAAAGCAGCTTTAATAACTTTATTTAGATTTCTGATAAGATTCATGGTTGCAAGCAAAGTTTCTCATAATCTTGACTACTTAAGGCACTGACCTAATTTTTTAGAAAAAATAAAGTATTTTAGCCTTAGTAGTTTTATAAAATTTTCAAAATGTAGCTTTACATTTACATTACCATAGATTGATGTACAAAATAAAATTTTATATATAAGTTACCAAGTGGTAACTAAAATATTGGGGTACCTTGCTTAAAAGAGAAACTACTTTTTCTTCTGCCAGAAAGACATCTAGAAAAGCAGATCTTTGAAAATTCTGCCACTCTTTACTAAAACCATAAAGTTTAAGCTGTCTAACTTAACTTTTCATACTTCCAGTTTCAAATATTCTGAAAGGGGCCTTTCTTTCCATAACTTCCTTCTTAAAGACATCTTCATCAATCACTATGGAAGTTCCATTATCATCCCACAAGATGGATTTAAATTGTCTACTCCCAGGCATTTTCCAGAGTTTTCTTGGAAATGCCAGAGAACAAAAATCATTATCTTCCTCTGGTTCAGAGACACAATATTTGTAAAATGGTCTTTATATCAAGGATTCTTCAGACAAAATCTGAAAAGCATTTTCTTCAGTCATAGATTTCAAGTCCAAGTCATCAGAGAATATTTGTTCACACAATAGAGATCTACTGGAGTTTACTGAACCAGTTGGTCCATATTTATGGGACACATCTTCAAATTCTGATGAAACTTTTGCCATCTTAAATAACTTTTTCTACATCTACATTTCTAATCTGTGGGATTTTGAGCACTGCAGATTCAAATGATGCTGTAGCAGGCCTGCACAGATAAACTGCTAGGCCATCAAAATGGTTCTCACCCTGAGTAGATGTGACATCACAAAACGACTGGTCTCCTAGCAAATCAAGTGAAACATTCAGCCAGTGTTTACTTATCATTCATTCACTTAAAATGAAACATATAGGATGCTTAATTTTATAGTGTTCTGTAAATATTATCCCCACAAAATCTTTTTAAAGAATTTAATTTTGGGGTCTATGAAATAAAACCAAACTGCAACCTTTTGTACACAAATTTATACCAGATTGGTGAACAGAGAATAAATAAAGCACAAAATATATAAAATAATTTTAAACTTTTGGAATTTAAAGTGAAACTTGTGTAAACCTGTACAGAATAGGTATACATATTTCATTATAATTTGTAATTAAAGTGAAACTTAATTTGATTTGGAAATGGAAGTAGTTATTTATCTGTGTACTTTACAATAAGTAGCTCTATATTCAAAACATGAGCAGAATAATTATCAGTTTATTTGGTATGTTTATAAATAAATGGTAAATATTTATGAATTAAAACTAGATTAAAATAATGAATCAAATTTAAGAAATCCCAAAGGGGGGAATTTTTGTTTTAAATTGTAATTCAGTGCTCTAAGTAAAACAAATGTAATTTAGTATTCTACTTTAAAATTAAAAAAGAGATAATCTTATAGTATACTTACAAAAGTTTATTTTTACCATTCTTTCATTCAGAGGTTTTTCAGTCCCTAGAAGTAATAAAATTTCTTGTCATCTTTATATTCCATACTCTTGTGGCTTCTGTTAAATGTTCCAAAATGATGTTGATAAATACACTTATACACAAGATCCTGAGTTCAATAAAATGTGCCTCCATTAAGGAGCAAACAAACAATGAAAAAACAAAGAAATAATAGTATATGTGGGTTGGGGTGGAAAATACCAGGTAATGCAATTTAGGAAGAAATATGTTTCTCAGTCCTGAAACAGTTGGCAATGTTAGTATAATGCGGCATTTTAAGGCAAGTGTTTTGTGCACCAGTTGTTAATAATAGCTATGTTCTGTATCAATAAACTGTAGTAAATCCAGTTCTAAAAATGTTGTATTTTTTATTTAGTTATAAATTCCAATAAGCATAAGCCAAATTCAAAATGAGAGATAAAATGTTTAAATAAATAAGTGTTCACTCAAGCTACAATGTAAATTTTTCCTTCAGTATGTGTATATTCCATTCAAAGTAAATATTAGCAAGCATATTATAAGTATTTTAAAGTATAGTTAAGTTGGATTTAGTCCTGATTCATAAATTTTATTTAAATTATGAAAATCTATAAATGTGATATCATCCCTTAAAAAACAAAGAATTGAAAAATAACAATCTCAAAATATGTAGGAATATTTTTCACAGATCAGATCTTAACATTTTTATAAAAAAATTCTTAACAAATTCGCTCTAGATAAAGTATGACTAAACATAATAAAAGCCATTTATGAAAAACCCATGACTCACATCAAATTCAATGTTAACATACAGGAAGGTTTTCCTCTGGTCCTGTAATAAGAAAAAGTAGCTCATTCTCACAAGTCATAAATTACACTACTAGAAGTCCTAGCCAGAAAAACTAGTCAAGAAAAAATATAAAATGCATACAACTTGTAAGCAAGCAGTAAAATTTTTAAAGATGACATAATTATACATAGATAACAAACTTCATAGACTCCTCCAGTGACTGATAGAAATAATGAACAAACCAAGAAAACTTGCAGAATATAAAATTAATATGCAGGGGTTGGGAAAGGAGAATTTAATTAATTTAATTAATGCACTCAAAAGCTACAAATATCCAGTCGTAAAATAAACCTCTTATGGGGATGCCCCGTAGTAACATAGAGTAACAACACATTCTCAGAAAGAGAAATTAGGAAGACAATTGCGTGTAAGTTTATACCAAGAAGGAAAACATAGGAATACATTTATAAGTGAAATAAATTATCTAAACATAGATCTATAAATTACAGCTGCAAGAAATATATGTAAACAAAATATATAAAAGATAGTCTGTGCTTACTGATTGTATACAATGTGAGGAAATACTCTAATCTATCTTTCACTTGTTCAATCTCGCCAGCACTACTTTTTGAGGAGAATCTCCTTTCTTCATTTCATACTCTTGCTTCCTTTTTCATGGGTTAATTGATCATAGGTGTGAGGGATTATATCTGGTTGCTCTATTCTCTTTTATTGATTGGTGTCAGTTTTAGAGCCAGTATCATATTTTTTAAATTACTAAAGCTTTGAAAGACTGTTTAACATCTGAGAATTTACACTATTAAATTTAATACTCTTTTTCAAGATTATTTTGTCAACTCATGATTTTTGTGTTTACATTAAAATTTTGAAATTATTTCTTCTATTTAATGGAAAAATCTCATGGGTATTTTAACAAGAATCACATTAAATGTAGATTCCTTTGGGTAGTATGGTTGTTTCAAACACATTGTTTCACATCATTAACATAAGAGATCTTTTCATTTCTTTGGAAAAGTTTTAAATTCCACAATCAATGTTTTCTATTTTTTAGTGTAAAGGTTTTCTCCTTATTTGATAAATTCATTTGAAGGTATTCTTTACATATATATATATAATTATATACATTATATTTAGAAAAACATTTCCCACTCAAATACAACAGACAGAAGGCAGTGGGAAGACATATTCAAAGTCTTGAATGAAAGAAAGCTGCTATCTAAGGTAATGTATCAACCAAGGCTATCCCTTAAAATAGAAGGAGAGATAAATAACCTCCACACAAGCAAATACTAAAAGAATTTAGCAACAGAAAAAGAAATAATGAAACATCTACTCTAAAAATAAAGAAGCAGGAAGCTATAGAAATGAGAAAGTCATAATTACAATGGCAATAGCTACAATGACTTACAACAGAATAAACATGATGTTGTAAAACAGGACATCAATATTTTTAAGTGTCAGAGAGTGAAACAGGACAATACAGAGTATTTTCTTCCTGTTTCTGTTCTCTGTATGATGGGTTTGAGTTTGTATTCCTTTCAGTTAATATAAACAGTTATAGTAACGGGTCAATATACATACCAAACAGGGTAACCATAAGTCAAAATCTTACAATGAAGTCACAAAGCCAGAAAAAAACCAAGATAAAAAAGAAAACTTATCAAGCCACAAAAAGAAAAAGAAATGAACAAAAAGGAAATACCAAATAAATTGGAAAATGAAGTTCAAAATGGAAATAAACACCAGTTTATAAATAATTTTTACAAATGTTAATGGACTTAGTGCTTCAATCAAAAGATATATAGTCAGATTGGATAATATAACAAGACCCTACATTATGAAGTATACAAGAGACCCACTTTAGTAAGAGGAACACACATCAATTGAAAGTCAGAAGATGGAAAAGTATATTCCATGCAAATGGACATGACAAGAAAGCAGGAATTGCAGTACTGACTTCACACAAAATAGACTTTGCAATAAAGGCCATAGAGAAAGATAAACAAGGACATGATATAATGAATAAAGGAGCAATACAAAATGAGGTTATTATACTCATTAAGATATATGCACTCAATATTGGAGCACCTTAATACATAAAGCAAATACTAATAGATAAAAGTGAGAAATCAATGGGAACACAATCACAGTAGGAGAATATAACTCCCCATTACCATCACTAGACTGGTCTTTCAGACAGAAAATTAATTAGGGAACAAAGATTCTAAAAGATACGATAAAATAATTGGAGTTGGTTGATGTTTTCAAAACAGTACTTCTCCCCAAAACAGAATATACATTCTTTTCCAGTGTACATGTAACATTTCCTAGGATAGTTTATGTACTCAGGTACAGAAGAAGCCTCAACCAATTTAAGAAGATAAAAATAATTTCAAGCATCTTTTCTGAGTATTATACCATGAAACTAGAAATCAATCACAGAAAAATGGAGAAAATATGACAACATGTAAATTAAAAAACATGGTACTAAAACAAGGGGGGGAGGTGTTGTAGTAAAAGAAGAAATTAAAAAATATCTTGAGAAATATATCACAACACTTTACAAAGTCTATGGAATACAGTTAAAGCAGGCTTAAGAGGGAAGTTCATAGTGACAAGGTCTGCTTCAAAGTAGAAGAGCAATTTCAAGTAAATAATTTAACGTCCTATGTAAACTAATCATGAAAAGAAGAGCCAACAAAACCAGAAGTCAGCAAAAAGTGGGAAAATAAAGATCAAGGGAGAAACAATAGAAATAAAAATTAAAAATAGAAAAAATCAATCTTATTGTTTTTTGAAATAATCAACAAAATTGAAAAAACTCAGGACAGCTCACCAACAAGAAAAGAGAGAGCACACCAATAATATAAGGAATGAAAATGGAGAAACTACCAAGAGTACTACAAATTTGCAAATTATCATAAGGGAATACCATGAGCAACTGCATGGAAACAAACTGGATAACCTAGAAGAAATGGAGAAGGTTCTGGAAATATTCAGCCCACATTTATTGCATCAAGAAGAAATTGATCATTTGAACAGAAAAATCACCAGAAATGGAATAGAATTATCAATAAAATAAAAAATCTCTGCAAACAAAATTTCAGACCCAAATAGCTTCACAGGGGAATTTGACCAAACATACAAAAAAAATACATACCAGTCCTCCTCAAACACTTCCAAAAGATTGATATGGAGAGAGAATTCCCAAACTCACACCATAAGGCCAACATTAACCTGATAACAAAACCAGACAAAAACACTACCTAAAAAGAAAACTATAGGCCAATATCTTTGATAAACATAGATGTAAAATTCTTTAAGAAATTATTAACAAACAGAATCCCACAGCATGTAAAAAAAGATCATGCACCATTATCAAGTTAGGTTCATCCCAGGAACGCAAGGATGGTGTAACATATACAAATCAATCAATTGTGATACACCATATCAACAAAAGAGAGGACAAAAAAGCACATGATCATCTCAGTAGATGCAGAAAAAGCATTTGATAACATTTAACACCTATCTGCAAAAAAATTTCTTATCCCAGAGGGAACAGAGGGACCATATCTCAACATAATAAAAGGTATTTATGACAAATATGTAGCCAGCAAGTTACTCAATGGTGGAAAAACTGAAACCCTTCTCACAAATCCTGAGACAAGACAAGGTTGCCCATTCTCACAATTTCAATTCAATATAGTCTTGGAAATCCTAGCCACAATGATGAGGCAAGAAAATTTGATTTCCTATCAAATTATGCAAAACATTTCTTTTTAGGACTGAAACAAATGATCTTAAGGTTTAAATAGATTCATAAAAGATCCATAGTTTCCAAAGCAATATTGAAATAAAAGAAAGAGGCTGGAGGAATAACCCATCAGGTCTCCATACACTATTGCAGAGCTACAATAATGAAAATGACATCATATTGGTAAAGAAACAGGCATATGGACCAATGGAACAGAATAGAGAGCATAGGAATAAATCTACAGGACTATGTTCAATTAATCTTTGACAGAGTAGCCAGGAATATGAGAGAGAAAAGACCATCTCTTCACAAGCTGGTGTTGGGAAAACAGGATAGAAGCATGCAGAGCAATGGAGTTAGAACAATCCTCCACTCCATACACAAGAATAAACTCAGAATGAATTGAAGACTTAATAATAAGCAAGACACAGTAAATCTCCAAGAAGAAAACATAGGCAATACACTCTGAGATAAATCTCAGCAATGATGTCCTAGAATAGACAACCCAGGTTAGGGCTGTAAGAGCAAAATTAATAAATGGAACCTAATTAAACTTATAAGCTTTTGCACAGCAAAGGGAACCATAAAAGGAGAAAAATGACAACCTACAAGATTAAAGAAAATATTAAGAAGCGATACAACTGATAAAGTCTTAATTTCCAAAATATAAAGTCTTCATACAACCTAATAAGAATTAAAAAAAACAAGAAACCAAATCTCTAAACGTGCAGAAGCCCTAAATAAGGAAATCTCCAAATGAGACATTCAAATGTCACACAGATATATGAAAAAAAATTACTCACTATCATTATCAGGGAAGGGCAATTCAAAACTATAATGAAGTATCACTTCACAATAGTCACAATGGTCATCATTCAAAAGTCCACAAAGAATAAATGCTGGGGAAGCTGTGGAGAAAGTGTACCCTCCTACACTGTTGGTAGGAATGTAGATTGGTGCAGTCATTTTGGAAACAAGGATGGGGATTCCTATAAAGAATAAAAATAAGCAAAACATATGATCCAGCAACCCCACTTTTGGGTATATATCAAAGGGAACCCTATTCCAAAAAGACACCTGCACCCCAATGTCCTTAGAAGTGCTATATACAAGAGTCACAACATGCAAGCAACCTAATTGCCCAACAACAGATGACAGTATAAAGAAGTTATGCCATATTTACAAATTGGAATAATATTCTGGAATAAAAAATGATAAAACAACGATATTTGCAGCAAAATGGATGTCCCCAAAAAGTGTCATTCTAATTGAAGTAAGCCAGAAAGAGAAAGAAATATAATACAAGACACTACATATGAAGAAGCTTAAAAAATATTTGGATGAGAACACTATGATTTCATCTACAAAACTGAAACACACTCGCAGATCTACTAGACAATTTTATGATTATTGCGGGAAGGGGTTGCCAGAGGATATATTTGGGAGCTGTAGATTTATAAATGTTATCCACTATATATAAAACTAGATTTTTTCAAAATTTCTTTTGTATCACACAGCACAGTAAGTTAAATATCATGAAGTAAAGTTTAATAGGTACAGAAATATATGCAAGTATGGGGACACTATGATATACACCACAGATTGACACATTGTTAATGGCATACTTCAATGATAAATAAATGAATAAATATGTAAATAAATAAATAAATAAATAAATAAATAAATAAATAAATAAATAACATTTAATAATAAAAGAAAAACAAAGATTCACAATAAATTTTACACATCAAGTATCTTGGAGAAAACAGAAAGAATAAAGAAGAAAATTGATTCAATGAGAGTAAGGCAAATAACAAGAGAAACAATTGAAAAGATAAAAAAAACTCTGTTTCTTTTAAACATAAAGTGGACAAACTTTTAGGTTGGCTAAGAAAATAAAGACTCAAATAATATTAGAAATAATAGATAAGATATTAGCACTCATGTTGTAGAGATGCATAGCATCATAAGAAATTACCACTCGCCAACAATTTGAATGACCGAGAACAAAAGACAAATTCCCAGAAACATATGTCTTACCATATTGAATCAAGAAGTAATTAGAAAGTTAAATAGAGCAAAAGTGTGCATGAGTAAATCAATAATCCATACCTCCCAAACAAGAAAATATTTACAAGATGACTTTGCTGTTGAATTCTGTCATAGATTTGAAGACGATTTTTCACCAATTCTTCCCCAAATCTTCCAAGAATTTGAAGGGGGTGAAAGATTCCAAACTTGTTTTATGATGCCAGCTTTATTTGCATAACAATGATAGAAAGAACATTAGATGCAAAATATGGAATATTAACCCTGATGAACACATGTGCCAAAATTCTCTACAAAACAGAAGGAAAATGAATTCAACAACACATTTAATGTATCATACACATGCATGAGTAAAGGGATTTATCCCTGGGTTTAAGGATACTTCAAAATATTCAAATCAATAAAGGTGACATGCCACACTAATAGAATGAGAAATAAAACTCACATAATCTTCTCAATAGGTGCAAAAAGAGCATTATATATAATGCAAAATCCTTTTAAGATACTCCCAACAAATTAAATTAACCCTGTCAGTGGCACGATATCATATACACACAAACACTGTGTGGAGAGAAGCGAAGCAGTTCTCTTTTTATTGATTCTGAGAAAAAGGGTTTATATAGGACATGCACAATGCCTCACATATCATCTAAGTTACAACAATATTAATAATCTTAAGCTATTTATGTCCCCATGCTCCTGCAGTAAGCACAGGATGTTAAATGATCAAGGATTGTTTTAAAGTTCATCACGGAAATTCATTAAGTAGGCCATCTCTTAATAAGCCAGCTGTGCCTGTCTTAGGTTGTCCTCCTCTGAGTATCTTACCCAGCATAGGCTATCCAGTCATCCATACTGGATACAATGAGCAGGCCATTTCTTCTCCAGCCTGGATATGTGACATTCCTCACAGCTTGTTTATCAGTTAAGCCCATGGGCTTATTCTCTAGAGCCTTCAGACAGGGGCCTACAAACCCAACATCCCTAGAGAGAAAAATGGATGAAGAAAATTTGATGTATATATGCAATGTAATCAATACTTTGCATTCCTATCAACAGTGTCCATGGTGTTACATTATCGCCACAATCTCACCAACATGTATTTCTTTTCTTTTTGATGAGAACCTTCTGACAAGTGTGAGGTCTTGTCTAATTTTTGGTTTATGACTTACCTAATAATTTATAACTCTGAATATATTTTCATGTGTCATTTAGCCAACTGGATGTTTTCTACAGATAATTGATTCAGATCTACCTATTCAATTCGTATGGACACTTTTTTTAATTGGATTGTTTGCCCTTTTTTGTTGTTGTTGTCGGGTAAGAGTTTGCCATTTATTTGGATATTAACACTTGATTGGAAAATATCACTTGAAAATATATCCTCCCAGTGAGTTGGTTGACTTTTAATTTTATTGATCATTTCTTCTGCAGTGTAAATCTGTTTAGAGTGATACAATCATATTTTGTTAGATTTGCTTCTGCTTCCCTTGCCAGAGGAGACATATGTAGAGTCAAATTAAGTCCATTTTCAGAGTGTACTTCTTAAGTTTTACCTTAGGATTCTTTGTTTCCAGGTTTTATGCTTTACATGCACAGGAGTGGGATTGCTGGATCATATGATTGTTCTATCTTTATTATTTAAAGGAACTTCCATAATGTTTCCAAAGTGCTTGCACCAATTTTCATTCCCACAAACAGCGTTGGAGAGTCCCTTTTTCTCCACAACTTCCCAAGTCTTTATTATTTGTAGAGATTTGGATGACAGCCCTTCTCAATTGTGTGAGGTAAAACATTATTTTATTTTTGTCTTGACTTTGTATAATGATTAGGAATGTTAGCATGTTTTTATATTTCTGTTTGTTATCTGTGTGTCTTCTTTAGAGAACTGTCTTCTGCTCATTTACAGGCTTAGTTGCTTGTAGATTTTTGAAATGGAATTGTATGAACCATTTGTGTATTTTAGAAATTAGACTCTTGTTGATTGCATTGTTTCCTAATGTTTTCTCCCATTTGGAAATTCATCTTTTCATATTGTTTATTTTGCTGTTTAGAAGGTTTTAATTTTTATTAGGACCTATTTGTTTATTTTGCTTTTACTCTTTTCAGCTTGGGAGCTGGACATTTGAAAAATTCGCTGCAATTTATGTTTTGTTTTACATCTGTTAGTTTCCAGGAGTTTTATTGTGTCAAGTATTAGATTGAGATATTAAAAACATTTTGAGTTTATTTTCGTACAGTGTGAGGTAGTGTTCTAATTTCATTGATTTACATGTAGCGCTCTTGCTTTCTCAACATCACTTGCTGAAGACTGTGTTTTAGGCATTGTATGTTTTTGTTTCCTTTGTCATAATTTAGTTGACCATAGGTGTGATGTTTTATTTCTGCCTCTGTGTTCTGTTCTAGTGATATAGATGTTTGTTCATTTTCCAGTATTGTGCTGTTTTGATTACTGTTTATGTAATATAGTCTGAGATCTGGGAGGGTTATGGGTTATGCCTCCAACTTTGTTCTTTATTCTCATAGTTTCTTTTGCGTTCTGGTTCTTTTGCAGTTCCATACAAATCTTAGTACTGTTTAAATTTCTGTGAAAAATATCATGTAGTTCGATCTGAATCACTTTATATCTGTTGACATCTTTTGTAGTATGTATATTTTAACAATATTAATTCCTCTATACTAAGACCTTGAGATTATTTTCCATTTCTTTGCATCATCTTCAAATATATTTATCAGTGTCCTATAGATTTTACTATCTTGGTTTTTTCTTAGGTTTTTCATTTTTGATCTGATATAATATTGATTTTTTAAAATTATGGAATATTTCATTGTTAGTGTAAAGAAATGTGACAGTTTTTGTATATTAATCATGAATCATGCTACTTTGCTAAATGTCTTTATTAGATTTAGTTGTTTTGGTGTGGAGAATCTTTAGGGTTCTCTATATAGATTATCATGTCATCTAAAATAATAACAGTTTTACTTCATTCAATCCAACTTGAGTAACTTATTTTCTTGTCTGATTGCTGTTGCTATGAATTCCCATACTGTGTTTAATAGAAATGGTGAGAGTGGACATCCTTTTCTTATTCCTTAATTTGGCTTTCAGTTATACACTTTTGCATATTATGTTGTCTGTGGGTCTGTAATTAATGACTTTAGTTATGTTGAGATATATTTCCTGAATCCTACTTTGGTAAGAGTTTTCTCTTGTTGTTGTTTCTGTTGTTCTTGTTGTTGTTGCTGTTGTTGCTGCTATTTAATGAATAAAATTTGAAGTTTGTGAAATGGTTTTTATGGATTTATTGGGATGACCACATCATTTTCCCTTTTGGTTTGATTAATGTGGTGTATCAATCTGATTGATTTCATGTAATTTCAACCTCACTTATGACCCTGCAATGAATTAAATTTACATGGTGTATAATTCATTTTACGTTTTGCTGGATTTAATTTGCTAATGATATTTTTAAAATTTTTGCATCTATATCAATCAAAGATATTGGCTTGAAATTCTCTTTGCCTGTATTTTGTTTGTTGTCATTGCTATCAGGGTGATGAAAGCTTCATAGAATTAATTTGTGAGTTTCCCACATCTTCACTATTTTTCAATAGTTTGAAAAGTATAATTTCTGCTTTGTATTTTTGTACAGTTTTGCATGGAAGCTGTTTAAATCTGCACTAACATTTAACGATTTTTTAAATGCAGATTCTATCTTTTTTCTAATAATCAGTTTGTTCAAATTATTTGTTTCTCTTTATCCCTGTCTCTTTCTAGACATTTGTCTATTTCTTCTAATTTGTCCAGTTCTTTGGATTGTAAGTGTTCACAAAATGATCCCTTTTTGTATATCTAAGGAAACAATTGTTATTTCTCTTCTTTTATTTCTTACTTTATTTCTTTGGAGCATCTATATTTTCTTCATGATGCACCTGGCTAGAGGTTTTCTGATTTTGCTTATGTTAAAAAGAAAACAAAAACAGAACTTTTGGTTTTACTACTCTTTGCATAGTTGTTTTTTCTCTCATATATATATTTGCACTTGTAATATTTAGGATCATGTTTTTTCTTTTTAAACTTTTATTATTGATTTTTAATCATTTTACATAGTTGTCTCAAATTCCATTGTAGAGCACAATTTTTTAGTTACAATGAAAATATATACAGTTGTTGTCACATTTTTTTCCCCTGTGAGCTGCCGTAAGATCTTTTATATATTTCCCTGTGCTATAAAGTAAAATCCTGTTTATCTATTCTACAATTTTGACCTCCCAGCCTATCTCTTCCCACACCCTAGCCGCTTGGCAATCAAAACTTTGTATTCTCTGCCTGCGAGTCTATTTCTGTTTTGTATTTATGTGTTATTTATTTGGTTTTGTTTTGTTTTTAGATTCCACACATGTGCCATCTTATATGGTATTTTCCTTTCTCTTTCTGGCTTACTTCTCTTAGACTGATTTTCTCCAGGACCATCCATGTTGCTGAAAATGGAGTTATGTTGTCAGTTTATAAGACTGACTACTATTCCATTGTATAAATATACCACCTCTTCTTTAGCTAGTCAACTGTTGATGGACATTTAGGCTTTTTCAATGTCTTGGCTATTGTAACTATTGCTGGATATGAACATTGGGGTGCAGGTGTCATTCTGAAGTGGGGTTCCTTCTGGATTTATACCCTGGGGCGGGATTCCTGGGTTATATGGTAAGTCTATTCCTGGCGTTATGAGGAATCTCAATCCTGTTTTCCACAGTGGCTGCACCAATCTGCATTGCCACCAGCAGTGAAGGACGGTTCCCTTTACTCCACAGCCTCTCCAGCATTTGTCATTTGTGGATTTTTGTATGATGGCCATTCTGACTGGTGTGAGGTGATACCTCATTGCAGTTTTGATTTGCATTTCTCTGATAATCAGTGATATTGAGCATTTTCTGATGTGCCTTTTGATTTGTATGTCTTCCTTGGAGAATTGCTTGTTTAGGTTTTCTGCCCAATTTTGGATTGGGTTGTTTATTTTATTTTATTCAGTTGGATGTGCTACTTATATACTCTTGTCATCAAGTCTTTGATGGCTTCATATGCAAATTCTTTCCCATTTCTTGGGTTGTCTTTTTGTTTTAGTTCTGGTTTCTTTACTGTGCAGAAGATTGCAAGTTTCATTAGGTCTCATTTGTTTATTCTTGCATTTATTTGTTCTACGAGAAAATTTTAGAGACGTATGTCAGATAAAGTTTTACCTATATTTTCCCCTTGTAAGTTTATTGTATCTTTTTTTATGTTTAAGTTTTGATCCATTCTGAGTTTATTTTTGTGTATGGTGTTCTAGCTTCATTGGGAGTGTTCTAGTTTCATTGAATTACATGCTGCTGTCCAGTTTTCTCAACACCAGTTGCTGAATGGACTATCTCTATTCTATTGTAATTTCTTGCCTCCTTTGTCTAAGATTAATTGACCAAACGTTTGTGGGTTCATTTCTGGGCTCTCTTTTCTGTGCCATTGGCCTATATGTATGTTTATCTACCAATGCAGTGCTGTCATGTTGACCGTAGCTGTATAGTATTATCTGAATCATTAGCGTAATGAAATGCCACTGATATTTGAACCTTAAACATGAAATTACCTTGCTGAATTCTTTGATCAGCTGTAGTAAATTCATTCTTTATCTTGTTGGGATTTCTATAAATAGTAACATATTATCTGCATATAGTGAGACTTTTATCTCTTCCTTTCCAATTTTCACCCCTTCTACTTCTCTCTCTTGTTTGATTGCTGTGGCTAGGACTTCCAAGACTATCTTGTGTAAGAGTCATGATAGTGTGCATCCTTTTACTTTCCCAGATTTTAGTAGGAAGAATTTGACTCTCTCACCGTTGAGTACTATGCTGGAAATAGGTTTGTTATTTATAGCTTTTGTGACGCTGTGATATAATCCCTCTATGCCCACTTTGGTGAGAGTTTTTATCATACATGGGTGTTGAATTTTATCAAATGCATTTCCTGCATCTATTGAGATGATCATGTGGTTTTGGTCCTTTCTCTTGTTGATGTGCTGTATTACACTGATTGACTTGCATATGTTGAACCACCCCTGTGTCCCTGGCATGATCCCCACTTGGTCATGATGTATATTCTTTTTTCTGTGTTGTTGGATTCTATTTGTTACTATTTTGGTGAGGAACTTGCATCTGTGTTCATCTGTGATATTGGCCTATAATCCTCTTTCTTGGAAGTGTCTTTGCCTGGTTGTGGTATCAGGGTGATTGTGGCTTCATAGAATGACTTTGGTAGAATTCCTTCTTTTTCAAACTTCTGGAAGAATTTGAGAAGGAATGGTATGAGTTCTTTGTATGTTTGGTAGAATTCCTCAGTGAAGCCGTCCAGTCCAGGACTGTTATTTGGAGGGAGGTTTTATATTGCTATTTTGATTTCATTTCTAGTGCTCTGATTGTTCAAGTGGTCAGTTTCTTCTTGATTAAGTTTTGGTGGACAGTATGTTTCCACAAATGTGTCCATTTCCTCTAGATTTTCCAGTTTGGTTCCATAAACTTTTCAGAATATTCTTGTATGATATTCTGTATTTCTATTTTATTTGTTTGTAAATTCCCCGTTCTCCTTTCTTATTTTCCTTATTTGTGCTCTCTCTCTTTTCTTCTTTTTGAGTTTGGCCAGAGGTTTGTTGATTTTACTAGCTTTTTCAAAAAAGCAGCCTTTGGATTGGTTGGTTTTTTTCCTAGGGTCTTTTTAAACACTATTTTTTTAATTTCCTCCCCAATATTTATGATTTCCTTCCTTCTGCAGCCTTTTCTGGTTTTTTGTTCTTTTTCTAGTTCATTCTCCTGATGGGTAAATTGTTAATTTGTGGTTGTTCTTCTTTTTTGAGGAAGGACTGTATTGCTTTAAACTCTCCTCTCAACACTGCTTTTGCTGTATCCCATAAATTTTGTGTGGTTTTGCTTTCACTTTCTTCTGTCTCAAGGTACATTTTCATTTCAGCTTTGATTTCTTCATTGACCCTTTGGTTTCTTAATAACATATTGTTTAAGCCCTATGTTTTGCTTTTGTTCTTTGTTTCTCTGTTGTTGATTTCTACCTTCATGGCATTGTGGTCAGTAAAGATGCTTGAGGTAATTTCTATCTTCTTAAAATTTCTGAGCTTTCTTTTGTGCCAAAGTATATCATGAATCCTGGAAAATGTCCCTTGTGCACTAGAAAAGAATGTATATACTATTTTTTGGGGGGTGCAATGCTCTGAAAATATCCACCAAGTGTAATATTTCTATTGTAATATTTAACTTCTATGTTGCCTAATTTATTTTCTGTAACAATGACAAGTCCAGTGATGTTAATGCAGTGTTGAAATCTCCAACTATGATTAGATTCCCAACACTATCCCCTTTTATATCTGTTAGTAATTATTTCATGTACTTAGGTACTCCTCTATTTGTTGCATATGTATTTACGAGTGTGCAATCCTCATCTTGTATCACTCCTTCAATCATTATAAAATGTCCTTCTTTATCTTTCTTTATGGCCTTTGTTTTAAAGATTATTTTGTCTGAAATCAGTACTGCAACACCTGCTTTTTTGGCTTTTCCATTTGTATGAAATACGCTTTTCCATCCTTTCACTCTCAATCTATAAGTGTCCTTCTCTCTGAAGTGGGTCTCTTGTATGCAGCATATTGAAGGTTCTTGCTTTATTATCCAGCCTGCCACTCAATGACTCTGACTGGAGCATTTAGTCCATTAACACTTACGATAATCAATGATATGTTTGTGTTTATTGCCATTTTGACCTTAACTTTTCAGTTGATTTATTTCCTCTTTGTTTGTTTCATTTGCATTTTTTGGTTTGGTCATATTCCTTTGTATTGTCATGAAATTTATTCAGTTTAGTGACTCCCTGAATAAGTTTTTGTCTTGTTTTTACCCTTTTTTATGTCTATTAGACAATTGGTATAACTGATCTTATTAAACTGATAGTATCATGATCTAAAAACCATCCTACTGAGAACAAAATATTTTAAAAGGAAAGACCCCCCAAAAAATTCTCTATTTTCCTTCTTCTCTTTCCCACTCTCAATGATTTGTATCTCTTGCTTTCAAATTTTGTGTTTATTTTATTTGTAATTCATGAGTTATCACGCTTCCAGCTGTGAGTTTTATATTTCTGTAGCATCCTGCTGCTTTTCTTTCTAGAGGACAATTTTCAAAATTTCTTTTAGCATGGGCCTAGTGTTGCTAAACTCTAGTAGCTTTTCTTTTCTGTGAAATTCTTTATGTCTCCTTTTACCATAAATGATAGCCTAGCTGGTTAAAGTATCCTAATTTATATAATTTTTTCTTTCAGGACTTTGAATATATCTTGCCACTCCATTATGTTCTGTAGTATTTTTTTGTGAAATCAACTGTGTGCATTATAGGGATTCCCTTGTAACTCACTCTTTGCTATTCTCTTTCTGCCTTTAGGATCATTTCTTTCTCCTTGACTCTGGCCATCTTAATTATATGTCTTGTTGTGGGTTTATTTGAGTTCTTCCTGTTTGGGACACTCTGAGCTTCTTGTACTTGGATATCTGATTCCTTCTTTAAGTTTGGGAAGTTCTCAGTCATTTTTTCAAACACCTATGCAATCCCTTTTGATCTTTCCTTCCCTTCTGGGAAATTTATCATGCCAATATTGGCATGCTTTCTATTATCCCATAGGTCTCTTATGCTTTTTTCATTTGTTTCTCATTGTTTCACTTGTAGCTCTTCTGATTGCTTTCTATTGTCCTGTCTTCTAAGTCACTAATTCAATCCTCTGCATTATTTAGTCAGTTTTGTGACATCTTTAGATCATTCCTCATCTCAGTCAATGGGTTTACCTATTTGACTCAGCTCTTCTTTATAGCTTCCATTTCATTTTTAACATATTTTATATGTCTGAACACTATGTTTTATTTCCTACAGTAATTTGATCACTTCTTTTTTGAAATCTTGATCTAGTAGGATATTGATGTCTATTTCACTGATCATTCTTTCAGGGGATTTCTCTTGTTCTTTTAATTGGGAATGGTTTCTCTGCTTCTTCATCTTGCACCTACCTCTCTGGTACTGTGGTTTATGGAGTATCAGTTATCTACTGTGGTCCTAAAGAGGTTATCTACCTATTTAGTAATACAACTAAAAAAGAGTAAAAAGAGAGAGGGAGACAAAGAATTTTAAAGAACGGGAAATAAATGTTTGAAGACATTGTATAATACATAATAGAAGAGCAAGTTGAAGCAGAGCTTTAAAAAGTAATAATAATAAAAATATTTTTAAAATTTCAATGGGATTTGAAAAGAGGTATTTATAATTGCCTAAGAAGTAAACATTAAGAGGGTAATAGAAAATGGAACAGGTAAAATCAGGTTAAAACAAGGGGGTGGTCAGTGTCCTCCTGGAGACTGTGTAATTTTAATGTGAACTCTTTCTGTATTCATCCTGGTTTGGAAGCTCAGCTTGCTTATCCCAGTCACCCTCCATTGGAGCCCTCATCTGTGCAGCTCCCAGGGCCTGTCGGCAAGCAGATCTCTCCTTCTCCCAACAGTGGTTCTGGAGCAGCTCTCTTTATTGTGGGCTGTCTTGTCACTGCCCTGACTGATGCCTCATTCAGAAGTTTCAGACTGACCAGGCAGGAGAGTGCATTAATTCCTCTCCAAGCCACATGGTCTGGGGCTGCCTTCCAGCCCAAGTGTTCAGTGACCAACAGCCCCCTCAGGGTGCCAGTCTCTCCACTGTTATGTACCCTATCACTCATCTGGGCCAAAACCCAGCTCCTTGTTTGCCTTGGCAGAGCAAGTTCTCTGAGGAAATAGGACAGAAATATCTTATCTGCCTCAGGCTGTAGACAAGTCCCCATCTGGTGCTTGAGGCTGCTAAGTCCTTAGGAGTGAATGCAGGTTTTGTTCTCACTGCTGCCAGGGTGCAAAGCACCAGAGGCTATGGTGGCTGTGTCTGAGCCCCAGGTTTCTTGTCATAGATAGTTTTGTGGCTTTTCAGAGATCGGGAATGCACCTTTCCCCTCCAAGTGCATATCTGCCCTGTTGTTAAATGGAGGGCCCAGGTTGTTCTCCCCTGTGCACCAACAGCAATGGCACACAGCTCCCTCCATTCCCCCAGGCTGCCTCAGTGCATCCATCCTCATCTTTCACCCAGGTCAGGCAGCATGGCCCTGCCCCCAGCTCTCAGGATGCATCTTGCATTCGGTGTCACAGGGATCCTCTGTGCCTGTTTAACTTAGTACTGTCAGTCAACTTATACTCTGTAGAGTTCCAATCCTTGGAGGCGCCCCCTCCATCCTGCTGACCTCTCAGTTGAAGAGGGGAGATCCAGTGAATGAGTGCCAGTACTTTGCTGCTCCCTCCCTGTGGGAACTGTCCCAATCTGTTTTGCCTTTTCTTTTTTCATTCTTCATTTTCTTCTACCAGATTTTATGCATCTTAATCTTTTGAAGAAGACATTGTTCTATCAGAGTTTTGCAGGTTCTCTAGTTAGCTGAGTGGGTCTGTGGATGTGAGTCTTGGTGCATTTGTGGGAAAGGTTGAGCTACGAGCATCCTTCTGATCCATCATCTTCGCCTCCCCCACAATAAGTCTCAGTATATGGTGGAAGTTAAACACAGCCAGGAAATACATGGAAAAGATGTTTCATGGAAATGACAAGAAAGTGCAGTTTGCAATGCTCAACTCATACAAAATATGTTTTAAAATAAGGGCCACAATGAAAGATAAATATGAAATTATATAAAGAAAAAGAGATCAATATAAAAATAGAGTATTACACTCATTAAATTATATATGGACCCAACACTGTAGATCCTAAGTATAAAAAGAAATATTAGTAGACATGATGGAATTAATTCATTATAAATCAGTAATAGTAGATGGCTTGAACACCTCACTATTCTGATGGCCATATCATACAGAAAGAATATCTGTAAGGAAACAGAGTTCATAATGGCATATTAGATCATTTGAGTCTAACTGAGTTATTGGACACTGCATCAGAAAAGGAGAACACAATAATTTCTCAAGTGTGCACAGGATGTTATCTAACGAATAAACCACATATTATGTCATGAAATGAGCCTCAGGAACTTTAACCTATTACAGATTACAGCAAATATTTTCCATACACAAAATTATGAAACTTTGCATCAACTCAAGAAAGAACAGGGAAAGCACAAAGATGAGATTAAACCTCATCCTTTAAAAAAATAAAAAAAAAACAAGATCAGTGATGAAATCAAAGAGGTCATAAAATCATACCTGGGGAAAAATTGCAATGAAAACACAGCTTCATCAAATGTATGGGATGCAGCAAATTCAAATCTAAGAGGGAAATTTAGAACAATTGAGGCCTTCTACAAGGAAAAAGAAAAACCTCACACAAAGGATAAAGCTTACCACCGAAAATAACTAGAAATAAGAACAAACAAAACCCAAAAGCAGTAGAATGAGAAATCTTTGATGATTAGGTTGAAAATAAATAAAATAAAAATTAAAAAATAAATTAAAATTCATAAAACCAACAGCTATTTTTTCTTAAATATTTTAACATATTGATAAGCATTTAGACAGGCTTATCAACAAATACAGAGTGGACCCAAACAAATTAATAAATGATACAGTAGAAAGAATTTCTGATAGTACAGAAATGCAAACAAAGATTATGAAAGCACTCTGAGCAGTTACGTGACAACCAACTGGACGACCTTAAAGAAATGGACAAATTTCTTGAAACGTACTGCCTGCCAACACTGAATAAAAAGAAAACTGAAAACTTGAAAAGACCAATCAGTTAAGTTAAATAAAATCTATAATTTTAAAAACATGCCTTGAATAAAATGCCTGGATGCCTTCACTACAAACTCTTACCTCTCAACTATTTCAAAAAATGTAGGAGGAAGGAAAATTCCCATAGTTATTCTATGAGGCCACCAATACCATGATAACAAAGCCAGACAAAACACTACCCAAAAAAACCCAAAAAATGTAAACACAATATCCTTGATGAATATATATTCAAAAATCCCCAAAAAACATCAACAAATACATAGAAAGATTATAAACGAGGATCATTTGGATTCCTTCCAGAGTCACAGGGATGGTTCAACATACACAAGTCCATCAGCATGACACATATTTAAAAAAGGAAGGGCAAAATTCAGAGACCATGTCAATACAGAATGAAAAAGCATTGGACATAATTCAACATACATTCATGATCAGAACTCTCATGAAAGAGAGTACAATGGGAACATCTCTCAACACACAAAAGTTCATTTATAACAACTTATAATACTTAGAGGAAAAGCTGAAAGCCTTCTGGGTAAATTCAGAAACAAGACAAGGATTCCTACTCTCAGCACTTTTGTTCCATAGCAAAAGAAGAAAGGAAAAGGAAAGAAAAAGAAGTAAAAGAAATGCAAAATAGAAAGAAAGAGGCAAAATTGTCACCAGTACTGATGACATAACAATCTACATAGAGTCCTAAAGCCTCCACACAGACTAATATCAACAATAAGTAATTTCAACAAGGGAGCAGGGTACAAGATTAATGTAAAATTGTCTGTTGCATTTCTACACGTTAATCATGAGACACCATAAAATGGACGTTGGAAGCAATACTATTTAAAATCCCATCCCCTGAATACATTGGAATAAATGTAACAAATATATGAAAGCTCTGCATACTTAAAATTTAAAAAACATTGACAAAGAAATTAAAAATGATTCAATAAACTGGAAAGATGTCTTGTGCTCTTGGATTGAAGGAGTTAATATTGTTAACATGGCCGAATTACACAAAGAAACCCACAGATTTAGTGCAATTCCTGTTACGAAGTTGTAGTATTTTCCACAGAACCAGAAAATAAATAACTCTGTTTTACATGAAACCATTAAAAATTGTCAAAATGATCTTGAGAAAAAAACAACAAATCTGGAGGTATAAACCTCCCTGATTCCTTACTATACTACAAAGCTACAGTATTAAAAACAGCATGGCATTGGCACAGAGATATAATCAATAAAATCAGATAGAGAGCCTAGAAATAATTCCACATACCTATGAGCAATGAATCAATGATAAAAGAGGCTAGATTACACAATGGAGAAAAGACAGTCTTGTCAATGGATGGTGTTTGGAAAGCTGGACATCTACATGTAAAACAGTGAAATGAGAGCTTTCCCTGACATCATATAAAAAAATAAACTCCAAGAGTATTAAGGACCTAAATGTAAGACCTGATACTATAAAACTTCTAGAAGGGGTTATAGGTGATACACTATTGGAAATATATCATCAGAATATTTTCTTGTATCAGTCTCCTATGGCTGAAATAATAAAAGCAAAATAAGCAAATGGGACCTAAATAAACTTGAAAACTTCTTCACAGCTAAGGACACTTGAATGAAATGAAAACACTGCCTGTGTAATTGGAAAACTTAACTGCAAATAGTGCAAGTGACCAGGGGTAAATAGATGCAGATTAGAAGATGTAATATGGATTTATGTTACACAACTCAATGTGAAAAAAAAAACCCAATCAAAAAAGAGCAGAATACCTGAGTTAATATTTTTCCAAAGAAAAATTACAGAAGGGTAACATGCAACTGATAAAAATGCTCAACATTACCAATTATTAGTTAATAGCATTTCAAAACCACAATGAGGTATCACTTCACACTGGTTAAATGGCTATTATCAAAAAGTCTACAAATAGAAAGTGTTGGAGATGATGAAGAGGAACCAAATCTCTTGCATACTTTCGTATGAATGTAAATTGGTACAACTTCTATGGAAAATAGATTTCAGAATTCTTTAAAACCTAAAACAGAACTACCATATGAAACAATAATTTATCTCCTAGGAAAAATCTGGGGAGAAAACCCTTATTTGAGAAGAACCAATGTGCACAACAGCACTGTTTATAATATGCAAGACATGGAAGGAATCCAATAGTCCACAGAAGTCTATGGACTTAAGAATATATGATGTTTCCATAAATATGCAATGGAATATTACTCAGCCATTAAAATGTAGAACACATTGCTATATCAGCATTATGAATGGACTTAGTAAATATTGTGCTTAGTGAAGTAACTTAGACAAAGACAAAATTATATAACTTAATCTATATTAGGAATCTAAAGAATAACAATTATCTGTGTATATCTATCTATAGCTATCTATTGATAGATTACAGATAAGTAGATACATAGAAGGATACATACATAGACATGATAGATATATTGACAGATAGATAGATACATAGATAGATAGATTGATAGAGACATGATTGAGAGATAGAGAGATTAGATAGACAAGACTGAAGCAGACTGAAAGCTATGGGAAAAAATTTATGTTTACCAAAGGGGAAGGGAAAGACAATTTAATGGTAGGACACTGACAGATAAAAAGTAGTATACATAAAGGAGATAAGCAACAAGTATATTCTGAATAGATTAGGGAATTACACACAATAAATTATAATAATTTTATGTTACAATTATTGTAATAATTTATAATGCTATATAATCTAATATGTGGTTAGAATCACTATGCTTTACATGTGAAACTACACAATATAATGCATCTACTGTACTTCAATTAAAAATAAAACATCTTATGTATAATTTAGTCCTTTTTCGGCTGATAGCATCTTCCTTTAATATTGTTTTATTCTTACTCTTTACCTTTTATGAAAACTGACTCAAATAATTTCTATTTCTGTTGTGAACATGTTACCAGATTGATGTACCTATATTTATTGTAACTGAATTCTTATTTTTCTCTCTTTATTTCATATAGGGTAGTAGCATTTAAAAACATACCTAAAGAACCAGTTGCAACTTTCTCGTGGTCTCTGCTTAGTATTTTGTTTAATGTTTTGCGTATATTTGCCATTTTATTTTTCTTAGAATAGCTCTTTTCTGCACCTATTGTAAGGTGTCACGGTTTTGTTTTTTACATCTAATTCAGGTTTGTTTGTCTGGTAAAGTCTTTATTTTCACTTTACAACTAAGTGATAACTGTGCAAGGTAGAGTAATCTTGGGTGAGAAATTTCTTATTTCAGTAGTTTGAAAATGTCATATTATTTACCCTTGGTGTATGTTTTCTGCTCAGCAATGTGCTGATAGCAAAATGGGGGTTCCTATGTAGATTAACATAACTTTTTTTGGTTGCCTTTAAAATTTTACTCTGTCATTGACTTGCCAATTTTGATATGACGTATCTTGAAGGAGGTCTCATTGTCTTAAAGTTATTGGAGTTCTGTTGGCTCATGGACATGTGTATCAGTTCCTTACCCATGTTCAGTAAATTATCAACTATTACAACTTTAAATAAACCATCAGCTGCCTTCTAAATTTCTTCTCCCTCCAGGATTTCAATCTAATGTGCACTTCCTGAAGAAATCTGATGGCTATTGTAGAATTTCCTCACTTTTTATTTTTATTTTTATTTTTTTTAAAGGGACAATGCAACATGATTATATTTCAATAAACAAGCAAAATATAAAACACTATTGTAAAGTGATGGTAAAAACATGGTATTTTATTTACAACACATGACAAATAGTTAACATCCTTAGTCATAAATGAGTTCTTACAAGCCAGTAACAAAGACATCAATATTCCAAGCAAAATGAAAAAAAAAAAAAGAAAATGAAGTAACGCTAGTGACTTGTAAGGATTAAGCACATTGTCTCACTTTTTAATATCTTGTATCTCTGCCCTTCCCTATCATTTCTTGTTTTGTATTGGTGAGTTTGCTAATCTCTCTTCCACAAGACAGTCTTCTTCCAGTGCTTTCTGTTGCATTATTCATATCATTTATTAAGTTCGTCTCGTCCTCAAATAATGTTTGTTTGTTTCATAGTTTCAGTCTCTTAGGTAAAGTAATCTTTATCAACATTTATTTTATTCCTGAGCTCGCTAAAGTGCTTTCTGAGTTTTGTTTTTTGTATTGAGTTTCTGTATGACATCTGTTTGGATTCTATATTAGTTATATGGCAATATTCCATGACTTTAAGTTTGTTTCCTGCAGGGTTGATATTGTGTGTGTGTGTGTGTGTGAGTCTGTGTGTGTGATTTGCCTGTGCGTGTGTGTCTGTTTCTGTGTCGGTGTCTGTGTCTGTATCTCTGTGTGTGCATGCCCAATAATATTACTGTCATTGGTCATGATCTTGGTAAATTATTACTCTGATGACACTAAAAAACAGATTGGGATTTGGAGTCTTTGCTTTTTTTTCTGGTAGTTTGCAATATTGCACAATTTTTGGTTTTACTTATCTGATCTACCTCTGATAATATTTCAAAATGACACTTTCCAGTCGCTACTGTCTGGATAAAAGATTGCTTATATTGTCACTTCTTAGACAACTCTGGTAGTTAATGCCACTGTTGTCACTGGGCCATTTAATCCTTTCTTTTATCTGATATCTGTAAAGACTCAGTGCACACACTGAGGAAAGGTGTAAAGACAGGTGGGTCATTGGAATCAGGCAAGTGCCTTTACCATGTCCAATGTTGCAAGGCACCTTGTCTCTACCACTATGAATGTGGAGTAGGGAGAGTGTCATGAATGTCTGAGTGTCAAAAGGATGGAAATTCTGTCTGCATTGTGGCTCCCTCCTAGTTACCTGTGACCGTGAGTACTGATGCAGTTGGAGGCTGAAAATTTGTGAACCACTGAGACCCTGTTTCTACTGGGTACTCTGAAACTGTGGGCTCAGATACCCTAGTAAGTGGGCCTTGGTTGCAGGCACCAACCCTGCTTTTCCCTCATTTAAGCCAACTTTATGTGTTTTAGCCCACCAAACTTCAGCTGTACACATGAGTTCTCGAGTATTGTTTTGTGTTGCAGTTATTTTTGTTGAGATGTGATTGTTTCACTGACTGTAGATTTAAGGGTAGAGACAGAAATAGTTTAAACTTATGTCACTTTATTCAAAGTCTATAATTTTTCATTTAAAAGCTTAAATTAAAATAAGGTCATTATAAGAACAACAAAGAAAGTGAACAAATCACCTCCCTTAATATCAGAGAACTACAAAATATTTTGTTTTTCCTGGGTTATTTCTTCAATGTTTTTCCCACATGCATGCACATTTTAGTATAATATATCCCTATAATCTCTTTAAAATCATTTAAATTATTAAAATATTTCTCTGTGCTGTAAATATAGCCCTGTTGCTTCTCTAATTTATAACTAGAATCTTGCATATTTCTGTCTTCCCCATCCTTCTTCCCTGTCCCCAGTGTAAACCACTACTTGGTACACTACACATATATATGTGATTCTGTTTCTGTTTTTTTTATGATTATTTCTCTTATATATTTAGCTTCCTCATGTAAGTGGTAACATAGAGTGTTTTTCTTATTTTCCTATGTGTAACACTCTCTGGGTCCAGTCATATTGTTTCAAATGGTAGAATTTTATTTTTTGATATGAGAATGACTACGTATTTATTATGTTATCTATATCTCACATCAACTCAGCCAATCATCTGTTGATGGGCAGTTGAGTCGTGCTTCTATACTTGGCTATTATAAATGTTGTTGTTAAGAACGTTGTGGGTAATATATCCTTTTAAGTTAATGTTTTCATTTTTTTTCAGATTTATAACAAAAACTGGAATTGCTGCAACTTATAATGCTTGTATTTCTAGTTTTCTCAGCACTGTCCCCACTTTTATAATAGTGGATGCATCAATTTATATTTCTACCAACAGTCTACTTGGGTTCCCTTTTATTGACATTCTTATTAATGTTTGTCATTTGAAGAATTTTTTTAATAGACATTTTGGTTGCTGTGAGATTATATTTCAATCTGGTTTTGATTTATGATTTCCTAATGAATAGCAACGTTATGTTTCTTTGTGCATGAAAATCATCCACATGTCTGTTTTTGAAAAGTTTCCATGAAGATCCTTCAACTGTTTATAAGTTGGTGTCTTTGTTTTTTAAATATTGAGTCTAATATGCTATATATACATTATGGATATTAACACCTTGTTGGATTCATAGTCTGAACCTCTTCCTTCTATTCTGTGTGTTGTCATAAGTCTTGCTGAAGGTTTCCTTTGCTCTGCAAAAGGTTTTCATTTCACACTTATACAAGAAGTGGGATCACTGTATCACATAGTACATCTATTTTTTCCTCAGTATAATTAAAAACTGTTATTGTTAATTTTCCTAGTTTTTTTTACCTAGGAGATAGATTAAACATAAATATTCCTATGATTTGTCACAAAGGCAATTCTGATCCTTTTCTTGGTCAGAAATTGTACAGTTTAAGGTTTTACATTTAGGAAATTAATCCATTTCAGTTTTATTTTGTATAGTGTGGAAGGAAGTGCTCTTACATCTACCTTTTACATGTACTGTCCAGTTTTCCCAGAACTACTTGTTGCAGAGACTGCCTTTTATCCATTGTATACGCTTGCCTCCTTCATTGTAGGCTAATTGACAATATACGTGTGGGTTTATTTTAGGACTCTTTATTTTGTTCCATTGATCTTTGTGATTCTTTTAGTGATAAAGTTTGATGTTTTGATTACTGTAGCTTTGCAGTATGTTCTAAATTCAGGAAGGATAATACCCACAGCTTTGTTCATTTTTCAAAGATAAATTTAGAAAATTTTGGTCTTTCACAATTTTGTATAAATTTTATTATTTTCTCCTTGTTTTGTAAAGAAACATATGGATTATGTGAGAATAGTATTTTACAAAAAGAAGAAAACCTGAGAAAAATTGTAAATGTGGAGGATAAATCATACAATATTAAGCAACCAATGTATTCCTGCATAATTCAAAGAAAAAATACATGAAGAAATATGACAACAAAAACAGAGTCCATGTGATATAGCAAAAGCAGTATTAATAGCGATGCTTATAGCAAAACAATCCCATTTATACAAATAAGAAACATCTCTCTCTTATAACATAATCTTACAAACAAAAGATGTTGCAAAATAATAAACAAACTTGTTAGTAGAAGGAAAGACAGCTGAATGGTCAGAATAGAAATAAATAAAATAACAATTAAAAAAAGGATCATCAAAACAAACTACATAATGGCCTTTGAAAGATAAATATAACTGATAAATATTAATGAGACTCATGAGCAAAAAAGAGAGAATAGATTAATAAGCTCCAAATAAATGGGAAGTTACAGCTTATATCAAAGTAACACAAAGCATCATAAGATGATACAACAAATTATATTCCAACTAAAATGGAATCCCTAGAAGAAACGGACAATTTATTAGAAAGACCATATCTCAGAATGGAATGAGAAGTAGAAAATATTAACAGACTATCCCTAATGAAATTGAATTAGTAATTAAACAAAATCTCCCAAGAAACAAAATTCCAGGCCTAGACAGCTTCAAAGGTGACTTCTGCCAATCATTTAGAGAAGAGCTATCACGAATACTTCTCAGAGAATTCCAAAAATTTGCGGAGGAAGGAAGGCTTCCTACCCCACATTTCTGTATCACACTAGCACTAAAACAGGAACAAATACCTCTTAAAATTACAGTTTAATTACTACTGATAAGTATACATGCAAAAATCATCAATAAATATTAGCAAAGCAAACAAAACATTAAAAGGATGATACAGTATAATTAACTCCCTTTTAACCCAGGGATGCAAAATTGATTCATTACCCACAAATTAATCAATATGATACACGAAACTAACAAATTGAAAAATAAAAATTATATGGTCACCTCAAAAGTGTCGTAAAATCTTTTGACAAATTCAGTATCTATTTATGATTAAATTTCTCCTCAAAATGGGTATGAGGAAACGTACCTCAACACAGTTAAGGTCGTATAAGACAAGAACTCAGCTAACATGACACTCACTGATTAAAAGCTGAAAGCATCTCCTGTAAGAGCAGGAAGAAGACAAGAATGTTCACATTTACCACTATTATTCAGTATTGTATTGGAAATTCTAGCCATAGCTATCAAAAATAAAAGTAAATAAAATATAGCTATTTCAGAAAAGGAGTAAAAGAATCTGTAAGCAGATGAAATACTTTAAACAGAAATCATAAATAAGATGCCACAATACTATGCGGGCTTATCAATGCATTGGTAAAATTTAAGAATATAAAATTAACATACAGAAATCTTGCATTTCTACACACTAACAACAAGCTAACAGATAGAGAAAGTGAGGGAACTGTCTCATTTACAGTGGAATTATAAAAAAAAAATCAAGAAATGTATCCAACCAAGGAGGTAAAAGACCTATACTCAGAAACCTATAAAATATTTATAATAGAAATTGAAGATAATGCAAACAGATGAAAGGATATACTGTGTTCATAGATTAGGAAAAAAATATCGTTTAAATCACAGAACTAGCCAAGAAAATACACAAATTAAATTCAGTGCCTTTCAAAATACAAATGGTATTTTCAGACACTTACAAAAATTAATTGATAAATTTGCACGAAAACACAAAAGAGTTGAAATCACATAAAAAAAGAAAAGAAAAGAAACTTAAAACACAAACAACTTTGACAAAGAACAAAGAGGATGTAACACTGTCCCTGATTTTAAATTATAATACAAAGCTACAGTAATGAATATGGTAGTGGCACAGAACAAACAGAATAATGGAACAAAACAGAATGCCTAAAAATGAAATCAGAAAGTTATGGTCATTTAGCCCATTACCAAAAAATGAATATACAGTGGGGGAAAGGTAATCAACAGGCACATGAAAATGGACAACAGAACTAACAATCCGAATAAAGCAAGTCCAAAACCCAATGAGATATTATGTCACTCCTGTCAGAATCACTATGATTAAAAAGATAACAAATATAAATATTGGAGAAGATGTAAGAAAAAGTACACTGATGCACTGCTTGAGTGAATGTAAATTTGTGATGCCACTGTGGAAAACAGTATGGAGTTTTATCTAAAAATTAAAAATGAAATATGATCCAACATTTCCATATGAGGATACTTATTCCAGGAATGTAAAAACACTAATCAGAAAAGATAAATTCAATCCTATATTCACTGTGGCATTATTTACAATAGCCAGGCAATAGAAGCAAATTAATTGCTCATCAATAGAAGATGGATAATGAAGATGTGTATTTGTAGCATATATATCAACCCATCTATTAACTACAGACTTATCTATATTTATTTATATATACACATACAATAAAATATATATATATGTATATTTATATATATGCACACACATATAAATATACAATGGGTTATTACTCAGCTCTAAAAAGAATAAGTTCGTGTCATTTGCAACAAATGGGTAGACCAAGAGGGTAATATGCTAAGTGAAATAAGTCAGACAGAGAATGACAAAGGCAGAATGGTTTTACTCATATTTGGAATTTAAAACAAATGAATACAACAAAACAGAAAAGGAGTTATAGATATAGAAAGAAACGGGTTGCTCACAAGAAGGAAGGAAATGTGGTGAAGAAAAAGAAATATTTGAGGAAATTTAAGAGACAAAATTTTCCCGTTGCAAATTAAATGATTCAGGGACAAGAAATGTACTGTGTGGGGAATAGTCAATAACTGTGAAATATGTTTAAATAGCAACATATCGTAAATATATTTATTCTTGTGATCAGTTTGAAATGTATCAAAAATAGCAAATAGTATGTTATGTAAGAGAATATACCACAGAGTTATAGACTAAAGTATGCTTCAAAAACAAACACACACACTTTTAGAAAAAAATTAGATTTGTAGTTAACAGAGGCAGGGTTTGTGAAAGGAGAATTTGATTAATGCACTCAAAAGCTACAAACTAACTGCCGTAAAATAAAGGTCTTCTAGGGATGCCCTGTAGTAACATGAAAATTAAAATTAATACTGCTTTATGTTCTACATGAATGTTGTTAAGAGAGTTGACCATAAGTTTTCTCATCACAACCAAAACACAAATTGTATTTCTTTAAAATTGTATCTACATGAGATAACGAATTCTCCCTAAACTTGATATGGTATTTATTTCATGACACTTATAAAACAAATCACTATTTTGTGCACCTAAATTTACACAATGTTTTATGCCAATTATATCTCAATAAAATCAGAAGGAAAAATGGAAATTCAATGATTATTTTTTCCCATGAAATTTTTCATGATTGTATTTGCAGCAATTAAACTTCAGTCATGATATACTTATCCTAGGTAAAGATACAAATAAATAAGTGATTCTAATAAATTATACATAAAGATACTAATAAAATTAGTGTTTTACAATGCCTTAAACTTTCTTCAGGTTAAAAGCCCACTGCTTCTGTAGGCATCAAAATTTCACTCTGTGTATTCATCTGAGTTTAGAGAATGGATACAAATTTAAAACTGGCTGCTCTTGCTGTGATTGATAATGTTCAATGTCTCTGACCGATGGTCTCATCTCCCGACAGCATCTGTAAGAAAGGAACATGCTAGGTTGCTAAAAATCTCAGTTTGGTAAAATCTCAAAACTCCTACAATTATTAACTGTTTTGCAATGGGATTGCAATACTGGCAAAGACTTGATTTTGGATAACAATGTGTTTTTTACTCATGGTTGCATTAGAGGATATGAGGATAAACCCTGATATCCAGAACAAACATATTTGCTCAAGTGCTGGGCAAAGAAGTGTAAAGGTTCTCCATTATTAGGACTGAGGACCGCATTCAAAATGATGACCACGCTCACTCTATTCCAGGTAGTCCAAGGAAAAAAGTTTATTGCAATTACTAGGTGAACAGAAATAAGTCAGTGGTTCAGTATCTATAAATTAGTCAATGGGTGTTCAAAGCCAAAATAAGTTGTGTCAACAATGACAATTAAAAAAAAAAAGAAAACATAGACATAAGCTTAAATTAAAAAGGAGACACAGTCCTGTGCTGCGTTCTGGGGACTGGAGAATGTATATGCCTCAGTCCAATTCAAGGGTTCATTGGCTTGGCCCTAACATCAGCTCGGGATTCAATGAATAGGTAACAATTAGTATACTGGGAGAAATATAAACTAACTCTACCTGATCGGAAGAAAATCTGGTGGCTCAATGAAACTCTGAATTCACAGAGATTCTGCCAGATGCAGAGGAATAATTGACTGATGGCTCAACTAAGACAAACTTAGTTACAGCTTAACAATCCACCTTCACACACACACACAGTGGTAGACAGATTTTTAGTATTTAGTAGGAAGAATTCAGTGGGCATAGCTCAGAGAAAAGTTTTCAAAGCACCAGCCAACTTTTGTACTTTTGCCAATGGTCTAATTTTCCAAGTTAGAAAATTAAACATGGACAAACAAATAATATTCTTCCTTAGAATTTCTAATTTTGAAAGTATACTGTAGCTTTTGACTTATCAGTATAGAACCTTGTTAAGATGATCACGTTAAGACCCACTGTCTGATAAGAGAGCTGGAAACTAGCTGCTGAACCAGCCCAACTGAACCCCAGACTGCTAATGTAAGCAACAACATAGCCACTATGAGGGTTGAGCAGATAAAATTAAAAGATTGATGTTTCTGTTGTAGGAAAAACCACTGCTGTCCAGACACAGATTTCCTGCTGCAAGCGGGTTCTTTTCTTCTCTTGGTAAGGGCCATACTGGTGGGATGTTGCTAGAGCTTACCCTGGCCCATTTGCCCATTTTCCAGATAATCAAAGGCTTTCTTCACAACTGGTGAAAAATTTTCAGGACTCAATGTTGCCATTCCACTCTTTTCAGCTGACAATGGCTGCACTATTTTGAGCAGAAGCCTTAGGCTACCTGATATTGCCTACAATTTTTCCAGCATATCAGGGCATTTCACATTCTGAAAATGCTTCACCTTTTATTTTAAATTAAAGGGAAATAGTCAAAGTCTTCCATGAATATTTTATATTTCCTAATATCTGCAGAAATTTGGTATTCCTGCAGTTGGACAAATTTTTAATTTCACCACCCTCACCTCCTTCTAGTCCACACAATTTAGATTGCAATTTGGTTCCTGAATATGACCACCACTACAAAGGGTCTAGTTCCAGTTAGGTACTTACTTTGTGAAGCTTAGAAGGGTCACAATTTATGTGGGGTGTATAAACCTACATTAAATGTTTGCAATGGCACTGTCTCTTCTAGACAAAGCTCTGATTCTAAGAAGTAAATTAATTAGAAGGCAGTATAGTTATTGGTATGGGGAAGAGAATCATCTATTTTGGGGTGGGTGGGTGTTGAATAGACAGGAAAAAATCCAGCAAATAGGAATGGAATGCTTTAGGCCACTGGAAGCATAAATTAAGAAGAAAATAATATTTTGTCTCCTGTACCTACCACCCCTTACTGTCTTGTATGACTAGACATTGGGCTATGAAAAGAGCTAGTTTGTGGTGAAGAGTAAAGACCATAACGAAATAGTTTGAAAACCATGAGAGTTTTGTTGTTTCAGGAAAGTATATTTTGCTTAAAGTCAACATATATTTTTCATTCAATAAATAGTAAAATGCATTCTTTAGCATGTGCTGTGCTTACTGTGCTGGTATGCAAGTTAGACAAGGAAAGGTGGATAGACAGAAAACATCTGGAGAGGTGGTTTCTGTGCTGAGACTGGGAAAATCTAAGTAGGTAAAAGGAGGACACCCAAAGTCCAAGGATGAGCTGGAGTAAAAGTGGTGAGGTTGCAGCTAACATAGTTGACAAGCATTTGCCTGGATGTATCTCCAGATACAGTGAAACATAAAGATATGCTAAGGTAGTCAGATGCCAGATTTAGAAGAAAATGTATAAACTAAGTTAAGTTTGTGGGCTTAGATTTGGAAAGGCATTAATTGCCACCCTGATGACGTAAGCTTTTTTTTGTGTGGAACATAAAAGCAACATAAAGTATTGACTAAAAAATATAGTGTAGACACTTGAGGGCAGGAAATGAAAGCACCAATTTGAATGCTTTCAGAACAGCACAAAGAAGACCATAGACAAAATTACTTCATAAATTCTACCACATGCTGAATGTGCAATCTGAGACTAAATCTTGTGACCTTTATGATTCCAGGATGACATAAGAGAGACCATGATCCCTGGGCCGGTTCCTGCATTTATCTCCTGTTCCAACCTATCCTAACTTAACACTTTTCATACTTTCCAGAATGAACCAGAAACCACATAGTACTTTTCCCTCCCTACATATTTTAGCCTTTTTCCAAATTCTTCCATTTTCTCTTCCTCCATACAAGAAATTATTTAAATTTACTCCCATATTGTTCCATCAAATGATCATATCAATAAAATATCTCTCTTTATCTTTAAATGGTAACTTAGTCTCCCATTTAACTCTTAACTCTATTTAAAAATTATAAGGAAAATACAGGTACACATCTATGATTATTGTTCAAATAAGTAATTTTCAGATATTTGTGGACATATGCCAACATCAATTTTAATCTTTGTTATCCTGCATAATCTGGTTGTCATCTGGTAGATCAGTTGTAATTAGGTTGACGTTCATAAACTGAAGATTGCTGATGAGTTGGCCTTGAAAGAGTGGTAGCTGATGTATCAGCTGTCACTGGCACTGGAAACCGTGCGTTTCTCCCTGGTTGAAGTTTAGAAAATCTACCTTCATTGGCAGATATGTTGTGATATCTATTTGGAAAAGTAGAAGTCTCCACCATCAGTCCAAAATAATTGCTCTGTATATGAGACAAGATGCTATACTGAGAAGTAGAATTTGTATTTGTACTGAAGTTCACACACAGCCATTTGATTCAGTGTAGCTGCTTTGAAAGTGCCTGTGGACAATATTCAACTGATTTAAAATAGCACATTGATCCACTGCAATTTGTTCTGGTGGTCTAACTGACATTGATGATGGAGGAGAAAAATCATCACTGATCAGGGTAGTTGTATCACCAATTATGTGGCTAGTAGAGAGCTTTCTTATTAGAGGCATGTTTAAATTTGCAAAAGGTAAAAATGCTCTTTCTCTACTAGCGTCAGCCACAAAACCAGAATTATGATTATCCACATTAACTCCTGCTTTAATGTTCTTCTTATTGAAATCTTCAGCCAATGGAGATACCAGAGAGACACTTTTAATCCCAACTCTTCTTTTTATTCTCATTAAAAGCTGGGGAAAGCGTCATTAAAAATTTGGATTATGGTAGAACTGCAGCTACAACCAAAGGAGAAATATTTTAGTAATATTTTAAACCGAAATACAAGACTACAATAAGCCTAACATATAAAACCTCAGATTTCATGTTTACAATGGAAAGATAATATCATCAAAAGATCAACATTGCTGACTATATATTGAAATTCCTTATTTGGAAAATACACATTTAAATAGTGTAGTCATCAATTTTAAAATTTAGTATTTGCATTAATGGTGAACGCCACTTTTCAAAAGCAGCTTTAATACATTTATTTAGATTTCTGATAAGATTGATAGTGCAAGCAAAGTTTCTCATTATCTTGAATACTAAAGTCACTGTCCTCATTTTTGGAAAAATGAAGAATTTTAGCCTTAGTAATTTTATACAAATTTCAAAATCTAGCTTTACATATATATTACCATAGATTGATGTACAAAATAAAATTTTATATAAGTTACCAAGTGGAAACTAAAATTTCTGAATACCTTGGTTAAAGTGGAGACTTCTGTTTCTTCTGCCAGAAAGTCAGCTAGACAAGCAGATCTTTGAAAATTCTACCGCACTTTACTAAACTCATAAAGGTTAAGCTGTCTAACTAAACTTTTCATACTTCCAGTTTCAAATATTCTGAAAGGGGCCTTTCTTTCCACATTTTCCTTCTTAAAGACATCTTCATCAATCACTATGAAAGTTCCATTATCATCCCAACAGATGGATTTATATTCGTCACTCCCAGCCATTTTCCAGAGTTTTCTTGGAAATGTCAGAGAACGAAAATCATTATGTTCATCTGGTTCATAGACGCAATGTGTGTAACATGGTTTTTTTTATCAAGGATTCTTCAGACATAGTCTGAAAAGCAATTTCTTCAGTCATAAACTTCAAGTCTAAATCCCCACAAAATATTTGATCACACAATAGACATCTACTGGAGTTTTCTGAACCTGTTGGTCCATCTTTATGAAACACAACTTGAATTTCTGAAGAAACTTGTGCCATCTCAAATAATTTTTCTATAGCTACTTTTCTAATCTGCATGATTTTGTGCACTGTAGCTTCAAATGCTGCTCTGGCAGGCCTGCACAGATAAACTGCTAGGCCATCACAATATTTCTCAACCTGAGTAGCTGTGACATCACAAAAAAACTCTTCTCCTAGCAACTCCATTCTAACATTCAGCCAGTTTACTTCTCATTCATCCAGTTAAATTGAAACATATAGGATGCTGATATTTATAGTATGATCTGCAAATATTATTCCCACAAAATCTTTTTAAATAATTTAATTTTGGGGTCTATGAAATAAAACCAATCTCCATACTTTTGAACACAAATTTATACCAGATTTGTGAACAGAGTATAAATAATGCACAATATATATAAAATAAATTCAAAGTTTTGTAATTTAAAGTGAAATTTGTATAAAACCTGTACAGAAAAAAGTATAACTATTTCATGATGATTTGTAAATAATGTGAAACATAATTTGATTTGGAAATGGAAGTATGTATTTATCTGTGTACCTAAATATAAGTAGCTCTATATTCAAAACATGAGCAGAATAAATAGCAGTTTATCTGGTATGTTTACAAATAAATGGTAAATATTTATGAAATAAAATGAGATTAAAATAATCAACTTAAAAATCCCAAAGTTGGGAATTTTTGTTTTAAATTGTAATTCAGTTCTACAAGTAAAACAAATGTAACAAAATATTCTACATTAAAATTACAAAAGAGACAATCTTACTGTATATTTACAAATGTTTATTTTTGCCATTCTTTCACTCAGAGGTTTTTCCGTCCCTAGAAGTAATAAATTTTCTTGTCATCTTTATAATCTATACTTTTGTGGCTTCTGTTAAGTGTTCCAAAATGAGGTTGATAAATACACATAAGCACAAGATCCTGGGTTCAATAAGCAGTGCCTCCATTAAGGTGCAAACAAACAAGTAATCAGAAAACAAAGAAACAACAGTATATGTGTGTTGGGGTTGAAAAGACCAGGTAGTGCATTTTAGGAAGCAATATGTTTCTTAGTCCTGAAACAGTTGCCATTGTTAGAACAATATGGCATTTTAAGGCAAGTGATTTGTTCACTATTTGTAAATGATAACTGTGTTCTGTATCAGTAAACTGTAGTAAGTCCAGTTCAATCAAAATTATATTCTTTATTTAGACATAAATTCCAGTAAACATAAGCCAAATTCAAAATGAGAGATAAAATTTTCAAGTAAAAAAATGTAAAATCAAGCTACAATGTAAATTTTTCCTTCAGCATCTGTAAATTTCATTCTAAATAAATTTTAGCAACCTGAATTCATGGCATATTATAAGTATTATAAACTATATTTAAGTAAGATTTAGTCCTGATTCATAAATATTATTTAACATATGCAAATTAATATATGTGATGACATCCCTTAAAATACAAAGATTTAAAAAAAAATCCCAAAGATGTAGGAAAATTATTGAGGGATGTGATCTTAACTTTTATATAAATGTATTCTTAACAAATTCGCTCTACATAGAATGCAACAAAACAATATAAGCCATATATGAAAAACCCATGAGTAACTTCAAGTTCAATGTTAATATACAGGAACGTTTTCCTCTGGTATACTAATAAGAAAAAGTAGCTCATATTCACAAGTCCTAAATTACACTACTAGAAGTCCTAGCCAGAACAACTATTCAAGAAAAAATATAAAGGTATCCAACTTGTAAAAAAGCAGTATTTACAGATGACATAATTATACATAGATAGAAAACTCCATAGACTCCTCTAGTGACTGTTAAAAATAATGAACAAACAATAAATTTGCAGAATAGAAAATCAATATACAAATATCCGTTGCATTTTTGTATAGTAAAAACACATTATCATACATATAAATTAGGAAAACACTTGTGTGTAAATTTATACCAAGAAATATAAAATAGGAATACATTTGGTGAGTGAAATAAAAGATTAAACATAGATTTATAAATTACAGATGTAAGATAAATAAGTAAATAATTTAAATAGAAAGATATTCTGTGCTCATGGATTGTATAAAATGTGAGGAAATATTCTAATGTATCTTTTCAATGTTCAGTCTCCCCAGCACTAATTATTGAGGAGAATGTCTTTTCTTCATTTTATACTCTTGTTTTCTTTTTCGTGGGTTAATTGATCATAGGTGTGAGGGAATATATCTGGCTGCTCTATTCTCTTCTATTGATTGGTGTCTGTTTCTGAGCCTGTATCATGTTGTTTTAATTACTAAAGCTTTCTAGGACTACTGGCGCCCGGCTAGCTCAGTCGGTAGAGCATGAGACTCTTAAAGCTTTCTAGGACTATTTAACATCAGAGAACTTTACACCATTAGATTTAGTACCCTTTTTCAAGATAATTTTGGTAACTCATGATCTTTGTGGTTACATATAAATTTTGAAATAATTTGTTCTATTTAAAGGAAAACTCTCATAGGTATTTTGATATTAATCACACTAAATGTAGATTCCCTTTAGTAGAATGGTTGTTTCGACCACATAGTTTCACATCATTAACATAAGAGGTCTTTCATTTCTTTGGATCAGTTTTAATTTCCTTCACCAATATTTTCGGTTTTTTTATGTATAGGTTTACAACTTATTTGTTAACTTCATTTCTAGGTGTTCTTTACATGTATATATAATTATATACATAATAATTGTAAACTCGTTTCCTACACAAATACAGCAGTCAGAAGGCAGTGGCAAGATATATTCAAAGCCCTGAATTAAAGAAAGCCATAATCTAAGATAATATATCAAGCAAGGCTATCCTTTAGAATACAAGGAGAGATAAATAATTTCCACACAAGCAAATACTGAAAGAATTTAGCAAGAGAAATAGGAATAATGAAAGTTCTACTCTAAATAAAAAAGAAGCAGGATGCTATAGAAATGAGAAAGGCATAATTAGAAAGGCATTAGCTACAATGACTTAAAACAGAATTAATATGATGTTGTAAAACAGGACATAAAAATTTTTAAGTGTCAGAAAGTGAAACAGGACAATACAGAGGGTTTTCTTCTCGTTTCTCTTCTCTGTAGGATGGGTTTGAATTTGTATCCTAATCAGTAAAATTAACAGGTATAGTACAGGTCAATATAAATACAAAACAAGGTAACCATAATTCAAAAGTTTACAATGAAGTCACAAAGACAAAAAGAAACCAAGATAATAAAAGAAAACTTATCAAGCCACAAAAAGAAAAAAAAATGATCAAAAAAGAAATACCAAATCAACTGGAAAATGAAGTTTAAAATGTAAATAAACACTGGTCTATCAACAATTATCAGAAATGTTAATGGACATTGTAGTTCAATCAAAAGATATATATTGTCAGATGGGATAATATAACAACACCCTACATTATGAAGCATACAAGAGACCCACTTTAGTAACAGGAGAACACATCAATTCAAACTCAGAAGATGAAAGATTATATTCCATGCAAATGCACATGACAAGAAAAAAGGACTAGCAGTACTGACTTTACACAAAATAGACTTTACAAGAAAGGCCATAGAGAAAGATAAACAAGGACATGGTATAACGATTAAAAGAGCAATACAAAATAAGGGTTTTATACCCATTAAGATATGTGCACTCAATATAGGAGCACCTAAATTCATAAAGCAAATACTAATAGATAAAAAGAGATTACTCACTGGAAAAACAATCAAAGTAGGAGATTATAACACCTCATTACCATCACTGGACTGATCTTTCACACAGGAAATTAATAAGGGAACAAAGTTACTAAAAGACATGATAAAATAATTGGAGATGGTTGATACTTTCAAAACAGTACTTCTCCCAAAAACAAAATATAACTTCTTTCCCAGTGCACATGGAACATTTTGAAGGAAAGATCATGTAAATAGGTACAGAAGAAGCCTCAACAAATTTAAGAAGATAAAAATTATTTCAAGCATTTTTTCTGAGTATAATACCATGAAACTCAAAATCAATCCCAGAAAAACAGGGGAAAAAAATGACAGCATTCAGATTAAAAAACATGGTACTATAACAAGGGGGGAATTGATGAAGTAAAATAACTAATTAAGAAATATCTTGAAAAATATGACAAAACACTACACAAATTCTATGGAATACAGTTAAAGCAGGCTTAAGAGGGAAGTTCATAGTGACAAAGCCCTCCTCAAATTAGAAATGCAATTTCAAATAAATAATCTAACATTCTCTGTAAACTAATCATGAAGAGAAGAGCAAACAAAACCAAAAGTAAGCAGAAAGGGGGAAAAATAAAGATCAAGGAGGGAAGAATTGAAATAGAGATTAAAAAATAGAAAAAAAATCAAATATTTTTTGAAATTTTAAACAAAATTGACAAATCTCTGGACAGGATCACCAATAAGAAAAGAGAGAGAACACAAATAATATAAGAAATGAAAATGGAGAAACTACAAAGATTTCAACAAATTTACAAAATATCATAACACCATGAGCAACACTACAGAAACAAATTGGAAAACCAGGAAGAAATGGAGAAGTTTATGGAAACATTCAGCCCACCAATATTGCATCAAGAAGAAATTAACCGTTTGAACAGACAGATCACCAGAAATAGAATACGATTATCAATAAAATAAAAAATCTCTGCAAACAAAATTCAGACCCTAATATCTTCACTGGGGAATTTGACCAAACATAGAAAGAAAAATCCATACCAGTCCTCCTCAAACTCTTCCAAATTTTGATATGGAGTGAGTACTCCAAAACTCAAACCATAAGGCCAACATCGAACAGAAACCAAAACAGACAAAGCAACTACCCCAAAAAGAAAACTAGGCTAATATCATTGATAAACATAGATGTAAATGTCCCTAAGAAATTATTAACAAACAGAATCCAACATCATTAAAAAAAAAGAACACGCACCATGGTCATGTTAGGTTCATCCCAGGAACACAAGGATGGTTTAACATATGCAAATCAATCAATCAATTGTGATACACCATATCAACAAAAGAGATGACAAAAACGATATGATCATCTCAGTAGATGCAGAAAAATCATTTGATAAAATTTAACATCTATTTGCAATAAAAGTTCTTATCACAGTGGGCATAGAGGGACTATATCTCAACATAACAAAAGCTTTTTATGGTAAACATATAGCCAGCAAAATACTCAATGGTGAAAAACTGAAGTCCTTCCCACAAAATCCTGAGACAAGACAAGGATGCCCATTCTTACAATTTCAATTCAATATAGTCTTGGAAGTCCTAGCCACAACGATCAGGCAAGAAAAAGAAATAAAAGGATTCAGACTGTAAAAGAAGAGGTAAAATTGCCACGATATGTAGACATGACAGTATATATAGAAAAATGTAAAGCTTCACAAAAAATACTTAGGGTAAAAAGGAACTGGAAAAGGAAGCCAGAGTAATGTACAAAAACCAATTACATTTCTTTACACTACCATTGAAGCAACAGGAAAACAAAATATAGAAACAACCCCTTTTATAACTGCACCCAAATCTATAAAATGCTTAAGAATAACTCTGAGCAAGGTGTTGAATGACTTATACATGGAGAACAAGAAAACATTGATTGAGGAAATCAAGAAAGATTTGAAGAATTGAAAAGATACCCAATGGTCTAGTAATGGAAGAAAGAAAATTGTTAAAATGGCCATACTGCCCAAGGATATCCACAGACTTAATGTGAGTTCTAATCAAATTATGCAAAACATTTCCTTTTAGGACTGAAACAAATGATCTTAAGATTAATATAGAATCAAAAAAGATCCATAATTTCCAAACTTATATTGAAGACAAAGAAAGAGGCTGGAGCAATAACCTGCCTGGTCTCCATACACTTTTGCAGAGATACAATAATCAAAATGACATGATATTGGTACAGAAACAGGCATATGGACCAGTGGAACAGAATAGAGAGCCTGGGAATAAATCTACAGTCATATGTTCAATTAATATTTTACAGAGCAGCCAAGAATATGACACAGAAAAGACCATCTCTTCACCAACTGGTGTTGGGAAAACTGGATAGCAGCATCAGAGCAATGGAGTTAGAAAAATCCTTCACTCCATACACAAGAATAAACACAAAATGGCTTAAAGACTTAAATGTAAGGCAAGACATAGTAAATCTCCTAGAATAAAACATAGGCAACACACTCTGAGATAAATCTCAACAATGATCTCCTAGAACAGCCTACCCAGGTAATGGATGTAAGAGCAAAATTACTAAATGGGACCTAATTAAACTTATAATATTTTACACATCTAAGGCAACCATAAACAAGGCAAAATGACAACCTACAGGATTAAAGAAAATATTTAGAAGTGATGCAACTGACAAAGGCTAAATTTCAAAAATATAAAGACTTCATACCACCTAATAATACTAAGAAAAAAAAAACAAGAAACCCAATCTGAAAATGGGCAGAATCCCTAAACATGCAATTCTCCAATAGAGACATACAAATGCCACACAGATATATGAAAAAAAATTACTCACTGACATAATCAGAGAAGGGCAATTCAAAACTATAATGAAGTATCACTTCACAATATTCACAATGGCCATCATTCAAAAGTCCACAAACAATAAATGCTGGCGAAGCTGTGGAGAAAGGGAACCCTCCTACGCTGTTGGTAGGAATGTAGGTTGGTGCAGTCATTGTGGAAATCAGGATGGGGATTCCACTAAAGTATAAAAGAAGAATTAACATATGATCCAGCAATCCCACTTCTGGGTATATATCAAAGGGAACCCTAATTCAAAAAGACTCCTGCACCCCAATGTTCTTAGCAGTGCTATACACAACAGCCACGAAATGGAAGCAACCTAATTGTCCAACAGCAGATGACAGTATACAGAACTTATGCTGTATTTAAACAATGGAATAATATTCTGCAATAAAAAATGATAACACAATGACATTTGCAGCAAAATGGATGTCCCCAAAATGTGTCATTCTAATTGAAGTAAGACAGAAAAAGAAAGAAAAATAAAACATGACATGACATATAGAAACTTAAAAAATAATTTGTATGTGAAAACTATGATTTCATCTACAAAACTGAAACACACTTGCAGATCTACTGAATAATCTTATGGTTACTGCAGAAAGGGACTGGTAGGGGACATATTTTGGTGCTGTAGATTTATAAATGTTATCCACTATATATAAAAATAGATGTTTTCAAAATTTCTTTTGTATGATACAGGGCAGTAAGTTAAATATCGTGAAGTTACCATTAATAGCCACATAAATATATGCATGTACAGGGACACTGTGCTATACACCACAGATTGACACATTGTAAATGACTGTAATTCAATGATAAATAAATTAACAAATATGTAAATAAATAAATAAATAAATAATACTTAATAATAAAAGAAATACAAAGATTCACACTAGTTAACGTTAAACATCAATATTCTAGGAGAAAACAGAAAGAAAATGAAGAATATTGATTCAATGAGAGTAAGCCAAATAACAAGAGAAACAATTGAAAAGATAAAAAAATACCTAAGTCTGTATCTTTTAAACATAAGTGGACAAACGTTTAGGTTGGCTAAGAAAATAAAGACTCAAATAAAATTATAAATAACAGAGCTGTCTTACCACTGATGTTGTAGAGGTGCATAGCATCATAAGAAATTACCACTAGGCAACGATTTGCAAGACCTAGAAAAAAAGACATATTCCCAGAAAGATATGTCTTCCAAAACTGAATAAAGAAGAAATTAGAAAGTTAAACAGTGCAAAAGTTTGTATGAGTAAATCAGTAAACCAAACCTCCCAAATCAGAAAAAATTTGCAAGATGACTTTACTGGTGAATTCTGTCATACATTTGAAGACAATTTTTCACCAATTCTTCCCCAAACCTTTCAAGAATTTGAAGGGGGTGAAAGATTCCAAAATTGTTTATGATGCCAGCTTTATTTGCATAACAATGCTAAAAAGGACATTAGATGCAAACTATGGAATATTATCCCTGATGAACATATGTGCCAAAATTCTCAATAAAACCCTAGAAAAATGAATTCAACAACACATTTAACGTATCATACACATACATGAGTAAAGGGATTTATCCCTGGGTTTAAGGATAATTCAAAATATTCAGATCAATAAAGGTGACATGCCACACTAATAGAATGAGAGATAAAACTCACATAATCATCTCAATAGGTGCTGAGAGAGCATTATATATAATGCAACATCCTTTTAAGATACTCCCAAAAATTTAAATTAACCCTGTCACTTGCACGATATCATATACACACAAACACTTTGTGGAGAGAAGCGAAGCAGTTCACTGTTAATTGATTCTTAGAAGAAGGGTTTATATAGGACATGCACAATGCCTCACATATCATCTAAGTTATAACAATGTTAATAATCTTTAACTATTTATGTCCCGTTGCTCCTGCAGTAAGCACAGGATGTTATATGATAAAGGATTGTTTTAAAGTTCATCACGGAACTTCATTAAGTAGGTCTTCTCTTATCCAGCTGGCCATGCGTGTCTTAGGGTGTCCTCCTCTGAGGATCTTACCCATCATATGCTATCCAGACATCCATACTGGATACATAGAGTAGGCCATTTCTTCTCCATCCTGGATATGTGACATTCCTCACAGCTTGATTATCAGTTCACCCCATGGGCTTACTGTCTAGAGCCTTCAGACAGGGGCCTACAAACCCAACATCCCTTGACAGAAAATGGATGAAGAAAATTTAATGTATATATGAAAAGGAATCAGTAGTTTTCATTCCTTTCAACAGTGTCCACAGTGTTCCTTTTTCTCCACAATCTCACCAACATATATTTCTTTTCTTTTTGATGGGAGCCTTCTGACAAGTGTGAGGTCTTGTCTCATTTTTGGTTTATGACTTTCCTAATAATTTATAACTCTCAACATATTTTCATGTGTCATAGATCCAACTCTATGTTTTCTACAGAAAATTGATTCAGATCTAACTATTCAGTTTGTACGGACACTTTTTTTAATTGGATTGTTTGGTCTTTTTTGTTGTGGTGGTGGTGTATATGTTTGCCATGTAGTTGCATATTAACACTTGATTGGAAAATATCACTTGCAAATATATTCTCCCATTGTGTTGTTTGACTTTTCATTTTATTGTTCATTTCTTCTGCAATGTAAATCTGTTTAGAGTGATACAATCATATTTTATTAGTTTTGCTTCTACTTCCCTTGCCAGAGGAGACATATGTAGAATCAAATTAAGTCCAATATCAGAGTATACTTCTTATTTTTTACCATAGGATTCTTTGTTTTCAGGTTTTATGTTTTATATGCCCAGGAGTGGGAATGCTGTGTCATATGATAGGTCTATTTTTATTATTTAAAGGAACTTCCATACTGTTTCCAAAGTGGTTGCACCAATTTTCATTCCCACCAACAGCATTGGAGAGTCCCTTTTTCTCCACAACCTCCCCAGTCTTTATTATTTGTAGACATTTGAATGACAGCCCTTCTCAGAAGTGTGAGGTAAAACATTATTTTATTTCTGTCATGCATTTGTATAATGATTAGGAATGTGAGCACATTTTTATGTTCCTGTTTGTCATCTGTATGTCTTCTTTAGAGAATTGTCTTCTGCTCATTTTCCATCTGAGTTGTTTGTAGATTTTTGAAATGGAGTTGTATGAACGATTTGTGTATTTTATAAATTAGCCTCTTGTTGATTCCATTGTTTCCTAAGGTTTTCTCCCATTTGAAAATTCATCTTTTCATTCTGTTTATTTTGCTGTATAGAATCTTTTAAGTTTTATTAGAACGTATTTGATTATTTTGCTTTTATTGTTTTCAGCTTGGGAGAGTGACATAAGAAAATTTCGCTACAATTTATGTCTTGTTTTGCCTATGTTAGTTTCCAGGAGTTTTATTGTGTCATGTGTTAGATTCAGATATTTAAAGCATTTTGAGTTTATTTTTGTACAGTATGAGCGAATGTTCTAATTTCATTAATTTACATGTAGCTGTCTAGCTTTCTCAACATAACTTGCTGAAGAGTGTCTTTTAGACATTGTATATATTTGTTTCCTTTGTCACAGTTTAGATGACCATAGGTGTGATGTTTTATTTCTGCCTCTGTGTTCTGTTCCAGTGATAGAGTTGTTTGTTTTCCAGCATTGTGCTGTTTTGATTACTGTTTTTGTCATATAGTCTGAGATCTGGGAGGGATGTGGGTTTTGCCTCCAACTTTGTTCTTTATCCTCATTGTTTCTTTTGCAGTTCTGATTCATTTGCAGTTCTGTACAAATCATATGACTGTTTTTAGTTCTGTGGAAAATATCATGTAGTTCGATCTGAATCACTTTATATCTGTAGACATCATTTGTAGAATGTATATTTTAACAATATTTATTCCTCTAAACTAAGACCTTGAGATTTCTTTCCATTTGTTTGCATCATCTTCAAATTTCTTTATCAGTGTCGTATTGATTTTTTATCTTGGTTTTTTCATAGGTTATTAATTTTTTGATCTGATTTCATATGGATCTTTTAAAATTATGGAGTATTTCATTGTTAGTGTAAATTAATGTGACAGTTCTTGTATATTAATCATGAATCATGCCACTTTGCTAAATGTCTTTATTAGTTTTAATTGTTTTGGTGTGGAGAATCTTTAGAGTTCTCTATATAGATTATCATGTCATCTAAATTAATAACACATTTACTTCTTTCAATCCAACTTGAATAACGTTTTTCTTGTCCGATTGCTGTCGCTAGGACTTCCCATACTGTGTTTAATAGAAATGGTGAGAGTGGGCACCCTTGATTTATTCCTTAATTTGACTTTCATTTATTCATTTTTGCATATTATGTTGTCTGTGTGTCTGTAATTAAACACTTTAGTTATGTTGAGATATATTTCCTGAATCCTCCTTTGGTAAGGGTTTTCTGTTTTATTGATTCTGTTTTTCTTGTTGTTGTTATTGTTGTTGCAGCTTTTTAATGAATAAAAGTTAAAGTTTATGAAATGTTTTTTATCGATTTATTCGGATGACCGCATCATTTTCCCTTATCCTTGGGTTAATGTGGTGTATCAATCTGATTGATTTCATGTAATTTCAACCTCTCTTATGACCCTGCAATGAATTAAAGTTGATCATGTTGTATGATTCATTTTAGGTACTACTGGATTTACTTTTCTAATAGTATTTTTTTGAATTTTTGCATCTATAACAAAGATATTGGCTTGAAATTCCCTTTGCTTGTACTGTGTTTCTTTGCTTTGCTATCAGGGTGATGAAAACTTCATAGAATTAATTTGGGAGTTTCCCACATCTTCACTTTTTTTGTATAGGTTAAAGAGTATAAGTTCTGCTTTTTCTTTTTGTACAGTTCTCCACAGAAGCTGTTTAAATCTGCAGTATTTTTAAACTTTTTTTTGAATGCAGATTCTAACTTTCTTCTAGTAAACAGTTTGTTCAAATTAATTGTTTCTCCTTATCCCTATTTCTAGATATTTGTCTATTTCTTCTAAATTGTCCAGTTTATTGGCATGTAAGTATTGAAAAAATGATCCCTTTTTTGTATATCTGATGTAACAATTGTTATTTCTCTTCTTTTATTTCTTACTTTATTTCTTTGGAGCATCTCTCTTTTCTTCATGATGCACCTGGGTAGAGGTTTTTTGATTTTCCTTATATTAAAATGAAACAAATAACAAATTCTTTGGTTTTACTACTCTTTGCATAGTTGTTTTTTCTCTCTAATTTATATTTACTCCTGTAATATTTAGGATCATGTTTTTTTCTTTTTTTAAATATTTTTAATCATTTTACAATGTCGTCTCAAATTCCATTGTAGAGAACAACTTTTTAGGTACAATGAAATTATATACATTTGTTGTCCCATTTTATCCCCTTTGAGCTGCCGTAAGAACTTTTATATATTTCCCTGTGCTATAAAGTACAATCCTGTTTATCTATTCTACAGTTTTGACCTCCCAGCCTATCTCTTCCCACACCCCACCCCTTGGCAACCAAAATTTTGTATTCTCTGCCTGCAAGTCTATTTCTTTTCTTTATTTATGTATTCTTTGTTTGGATTGGTTTTGTTTTTAGATTCCACACATGAGCCTTCTCATATGGTACTTTTCTTTCTCTTTCTGGCTTAGTTCACTTAGACTGATTTTCTCCAGGACCGTCCATGTTGCTGAAAATGGCATTATGTTGTCAGTTTATAAGACTGACTACTATTCCATTGTATAAATATACCACCTCTTTATCCAGTCAAATATCAATGGACATTTAGGCTGTTTAAATGTCTTGGCTACTATGAATAATGCCGGATATGAACATTGGGTTGCAGGTGTCATCCTGAAGTAGGGTTCCTTATGGATTTATTCCCTAAAGTGGGATTCCTGGGATATATGGTATGTCTATTCCTAGGGTTTTGAGGAATCTCCATCCTGTTTTCCACAGTGGTTGCACTAAACTGCATTGCCACCAGCAGTGAAGGACATTTCCCTTAATATTACAGCCTCTCCAGCATTTGTCATTTGTGGATTTTTGAATGATGGCCATTCTGACTGGTGTGAGGTGATACCTCATTGCAGTTTTGATTTGCAATTCTCTGATAATCAGTGATATTGAGCATTTTCTGATGTGCCTTTTGATCATTTGTATGTCTTCCTTGGAGAATTGCTTGTTTAGGTCTTTTGCCCAATTTTAGATTGGTTGTTTATTTTTTCTTATTCAGTTGGATGAGCTGATTATATACTCTGGTAATCAAGCCTTTGATGGTTTCATATGCAAATTGTTTTCCCATTCCGTAGGTTATCTTTTTGTTTTAGTTCTGGTTTCTTTACTGTGCAGAGGATTGTAAGTTTCATTAGGTTTCACTTGTTTATTTTTGCTTTTATTTCTTCTACGAGAAAATTTTTGAGAAATATGTCAGATAACGTTTTGCCTATATTTTCCTCTTGGAGGTTTATTGTACCTAGTCTTATGTTTAAGTGTTTTATCTATTTTGAGTTTATTTTTGTGTATGGTGTTCTAACTCCATTGGGAGTGTTCTAGCTTCATTGAATTACATGCTGCTGTCCAGTTTTCCCAACACCAGTTGCTGAAGAGACTGTCTCTATTCCATTGTAATTTCTTGCCTCCTTTGTCTAAGATTAATTGACCAAACGTTTTTGGGTTCATTTCTGAGCTCTCTGTTCTGTTCCATTGACCTATATGTATGTTTTTCTGCTAATACAGTGCTGTCATGTTGACTATAGCTCCATAGTATTATCTGAATCATTAGCTTAAAGAAATGCCACTGATTTTTGAACCTTAATCTTGTAACCTTCTACATGATTAATTCTTTGATCATATGTAGTAAATTTTGTCTGGATCATGTAGGATTTTCTATATATAGTAACATATGATCTGCATATAGTGAGACTTTTACCTCTTCCTTTCCAATTTGCATCCCTTTTACTTCTCTCTCTTGTTTGATTGCTGTGGCTAGGACTTCCAAGACTATCTTGAGTGGGAGTCATGATAGTGTGAATTCTTTTACTGTCCCAGATTTTAGTGGAAAGTATTTGACTTACTCACCATTGAGTAGTATGTTTGCTGTAGGTTTGTTATCTATAGCATTCATGATGTTGAGATATATTCCTTCTATGCCCACTTTGGTGAGAATTTTTATTGTACGTGGGTGTTGAATTTTATGAAATGCTTTTCCAGCATCTATTGAGATGATCATGTGGTTTTGGTCCTTTCTCTTATTGATGTGCTGTATTACATTGATTGATTTGCGTATGTTGAACCACCCCTGTGTCCCTGGCATGATCCTCACTTGGTCATGATGTATTATCTTTTATCTGTGTTGTTGGATTCTTTTTTCAACTATTTTGGTGAGGATTATGATGTCTCTTTTCATCAGCAATATTGACCTATAATCCTCTTTTTTGGTAGTGTCTTTGCCTGGTTTTGGTATCAGGGTGATTTTGGCTTCATAGAATCACTTTGGGAGTATTTCTTCTTTTCAATCATCTAGAAGATTTTGAGAAGGACTGGTATGAGTTCTTCTTCTATGTTTGGTAGAATTCTTTTGTGAATCCATCAGGTCCTGGACTGTTATATGTAGGGTGGTTTTATATTGCTATTTTGATTTCATTTCTAGTGCTCTGCTTGTTCAAGGGGTCAGTTTCTTCTTGATTTAGTCTAGGTGGACACTATGTTTCCAGAAACTTGTCCATCTCATCTAGGTTATACAGTTTGGCTCCATATTCTTTTCATAATAATCTCACATGATATTCTATATTTCTATTTTATTTGTTGTAAATTCTCCATTCTCCTTTCTTATTTTGGTAATTTGTGCTAACTCTCTTTACTTCTTTTTGAGTTTGGCTAGAGGTTTTCCGATTATACTTACCTTTTGGAAAAACCAGCTTTTGGATTGGTTCATTTTTTACTATGGACTTTTTAATCTCTATTTTATTTATTTCCTCCCCAATATTTATGATTGCCTTCCTTCTGCTGCCTTTGGGGTTTTTTCTTCTTCTTTTTCTAGTTCATTCTGCTGGTGGTTTAAATTGTTTTTTGGGGGTTGTTCTTCTTTTTTGAGGAATGTCTGTATCACTATAAAGCCCTCTCTCAGCACTGCTTTTACTGTGTCCCATAAATGTTGTTTGGTTTTGCTTGCATTTTCCTTTGTCTCAAGGTACATTTTCATTTCAGCTTTGATTTCTTCATTGACCCATTGGTTTTTGAATAACATATTGTTTCATCTCCATGTTTACCTTTTATTCTCCTTTGTTTCTCTGTTGTTGATTTGTAGCTTCATGGCATTGTGATCAGTAAAGATGCTTGGGGTAATTTCTATCTTCTTAAAATTGCTGAGGTTTCTCTTGTGCCCAAGTACATCATGAATCCTGGAAAATGTTCCATGTGCACTGGAAAAGAATGTATATCCTATTTTGTGGTGGTTGCAATGCTCTGAAAATATCCACCAAGTGTAATATTACTATTACACATATTCTGTTATTTAACTTCTCTGTTGCCAATTTTACTTTCTGTCTCGATGATCTGTGCAGTGATGTAAATGCAGTGTTGAAATCTCCAAATATGAATCCCCCTTTATATCTGTTAGTAATTACTTTATGTACTTAGGTGCTCATCTATTTGGTGCATATGTATTAATGAGTGTGCTATCCTCATAATGTATCACTCCTTCAATCATAATAAAATGTCCTTCTTTATCTTTATTTATGGTCTTTGTTTTAAATGCTACTTTGTGTGAAATCAGTTCTGCAACACCTGCTTTTTGGCTTTTCAAATTGTATGGAATACAGTTTTCCGTCCTTTCACTCTCAATCTATGTGTGTCCTTCTCTCTGAAGAGGGTCTCTTGTATGCAAAATATTGAAGGATCTTGCTTTTTTATCCAGCCTGCCACTCTATGACTTTCAACTGGAGCATTTAGGCCACTAACATTTAAAATAATTCATGATACACTTGGGTTTATTGCCAATTTGACATTATATTTGCAGATGATTTGGTATTTCCTCTTTGTTACTTTCATCTTCCTTTTATGGTTTGGTAAGTTTCTTTTGTATTATCATGAATTTTATTTAGTTTAGTGACTCCCTGATAAGTATTTGTCTTCTTGTTTCCGTTTTTTATAAGTCCATTAGACCATTACTATAACTGCTTTTATTAAATGGATAGTAACATGATCTCAAACCCATCCTACCGAGAAGAAAAAATTTAAAAAAAAGACCAAAAAAAATTCTTTATTTCCTGCCTCCCTCTCCCATTCTCAATGATTTGTATGTCTTGTATTAAAATTTTGGATTTATTTTATTTGTAATTCATGAGTTATCACCTTTAAAGCTGTGAGTTTCACATTTCTGTAGAATCCTGCTACTTATTTTTTAGAGAAGAAATTTCAATAATTCTTTTAGCATGGTTCTAGTTTTGCTGATCTCTTGAAGATTTTTCTTGTCTGCGAAATTCTTCATGTCTCCTTCTACCAAAAAGAATAGCGTTGCTGGTTAAAGTATCCTAGGGTATACCATTTTTTTCATTCAGGACTTTGAATATATCTTGCACTCCATTCTGGCCTGTAGTATTTGTGTAGTGAAATCAGCTGGGAGCCTTATGGGGATTCCCTTGTAACTCACTCTTTGCTATTCTCTTGCTGTCTTTAGAATCATTTCTTTCTCCTTGACTCTGGCCATCTTAATTATATGTCTTGGTATCGGTGTATTTGAGTTCTTCCTTTTTCAGACACACTGAGCTTCCTGTATTGGATATCTGATTCCTTCTTTAAGTTTGGGACGTTTTCAGTCATGATTTCTACAAAAACTTTGCAATCCCCTTTGATCTTTCTTCACCTTCTGGGACTTCTATCATGCCAAGATTGGCATGCTTTCTATTACCCATAGGTCCCTTATGCTTTTTTCATTTGTTTCTTGTTTCTCTTGTTGCTCTTCTGATTGGGTGCTTTCTATTGTCCTGTATTCTAAGTCACTAATTCGTTATTCTGTGTTATATATTCTCCTTTGCTAAACCTTTAAATCTTTCCTCATCTCAGTCAACGGGTTTACCTGTTCTACTTGGCTCTTCTTTACAGATTCCATTTCATTTTTGACATATTTTGTATCTCTAAACTTTATCTGTTTTATTTCATTCAGTATTTTCATCACTCCGTTTTTGAAATCTTGATCTAGTAGGATATTGATTTCTGTTTCACTGATCATTCTTTCAGGGGATTTCTCTTGTTCTTTTAATTGGGAATGGTTTCTCTACTTCTTCATCTTTCTGCTACCTCTCTGGCACTGTAGTTTATGGAGTATCAGATATCTACTTTGGTCCTAAAGTAGTATATCTAACTAATGCCTATGTAGTAATACAACTTGGAAAAGAGAAAAAAGAGAGAGAGAGATAAAGAATTTTAATAAAAGGGAGAAATAAAGCTTAGAAGACATTGTATAATGAATATTAGAAAGCAAGTTGAAGCAGAGATTTGAAAAATAATAATAATAATAAAAATATTTATCAAAACTTCAAAGGGATTAAAATGGGGTTATTTATAATTGAATAAGAAGTAAAAATTAAGAGAGTAATAGAAAATGGAACAGGTAAAAACAGATTAAAACAAGGGGTCTTCTGTGTCCTCCTAGAAACTGTGTACATTTAATGTGAAGTCTTTCTGTATTCATCCTGTTTTGGAAGCTCATCTTTCTGTTTCCAGAGGCCCTCCATTGGAGCCTTCATTTGTGTTGCTCCCAGTGCCTATCTGCAAGCAGATCGCTCCTGCACACAACGCTGCACCTGGAGCAGCTCTCTTTACTGTGGGCTGCTTGTCACTGCCCTGCCCGAAGTTGCAGTGAGATGTTGCAGACTGACCAGGCAGGAGTGTGCATCATGCCGTCTCCCTGCACCATGGTTAGGGGCTGCATTCCAGCTCAAAATTTGAGGGGCCGTCCACCCCCTCAGGTTGCTGATCACTCTGCTCCTCTGTGCCACTGTACGCTCTGTCTCAGGTTTGCCCACCAGAAGTGGGCTTATGGAAGAATGAGGAACAGCTGTGTCCCTGGTCTGGGCTAAAACCCAGCTCCATGTATGTCTTGGCAGACAAGTTCCCTGAGGAACCAGGACAGTAGGATCCTATTTGCCTCAGGCTGTAGACAAGTCTCTGGCCCTTGAGGCTGCTAAGTCCTTAGGAGTAGATGCAGGTTATGCCCCCACTGCCACCTGGGTGCAAAGCTCCAGAAGCTATGGTGGCTGTGTCTGAATCCCAGCTCTCTTCACCTAGAAGCATTTGTGGATTTTCAGATATGGGGATTGCACCCTTCCCCCAAAGGGCACATCTGCCCTCTTGTTTAATGGAGGGCCCTGGTTGTCCTGCCCTGTGCACCCACAGCCATGGCACAAAGCCCACTCCATTCCCCTGGGCTGCAACAGTTTAGCCATCCCCATCTACCACCCAGCCCGGGCAGCATGGCCCTGCACCCAGCTTCAGGGCTGCATTTTCAGCTGGGTGTCACAGGGATCCTCTTTACCTGTTTAACTTAGTTCTGTCATTCAACTTATACTATATACAGGTCCAAGCCTTGTAGGCTAACCCTCTGTCCTACCTAACACTCAGTTGGAGAGTGGAGACACAATGAATCAGCACCAGTCCTTCTTCACTGCTCCCTCCCTATGGGACCTGTCCCACTCTGTTTTGCCTTTTCTTCTTTCTTTCTTCCTTTTCTCCTACCATATTTTTCACATCTTTATCTATTGAAGAGGACAATGTTCTGTCAGATTTCTGTAGGTTCTCTGGTTTGCTGAGTGGGTCTGTTGATGTGAGTCTTGGTGCTTTTGTGGTAAGTGTGAGCTACAAGTATCTTTCTACTCCAATATCTTTGCCACCCCCCCAGAAAGTCTCACTTTATGGAAGTGGACTATAGTATGGAAAAAATGAAAAAGCTATTCCATGGAAATGACAAGTAAGTGCAGATTGCAATGCTCAACTCATACAAAATACGTTTTAAATTAAGAGTGAAAATGAGAAAAAGTATGAGATTATATAAAGAAAAAGAGATCAATAAAAAAATAGGGTATTAAACTCATTAAATAATATATGGACCCAATACCGTAGATCATAAGTGTAAAAAGAAATTTTAGTAGACATGAAAGAATTAATGCATTATAAAACAATAATAGTAGATGAGTTTTGCACCTCACTTTTCTGATAGCCAGATCATCCAGAAAGAATATCTGTAAGGAAACAGAGGTCTTAATAGCATATTAGATCATTTGAATCTAACTGAGCTATTAGACACTGCATCAGAAAAGCAGAAAACACAAACTTTTCAAGTGTGCACAGGATGTTATCTAAGGAATTAACCACATATTATGTCATGAAATGAGCCTTAGGGACTTTAAGCAAATATAGATTACAGCAAGTATTTTTCCATACACAAAAATAGGATACTGTGCATCAACTCTAGAAAGAAGAATAGGAAATGCACAAACATGAAGTCAAATAACATCCTTTAATAAAATAAAATAAAATAAAATAAAACAAGGTCAATGATAAAATCAAAGATGAGATGAAATCAAAGAGGTAATGAAATCATACCTGGAGATAAATTACTATGAAAACACAGCTTCATAAAACGTATGGAATGCAGCAAAGACAAATCTAAGAGGGAAGATGAGAACAAATCAGGACTTCTACAAGAAACAAGAAAAACCTCATAGAAAGGACCTAGCACACCACACAAAACAACAAGAAATAAGAACAAAACCCAAATGGAGTAAAATGAGAAATTTTTAATGATTATGTTGAAAATAAATAAATTAAAAGTTGAAAAATAAATTACAAATCAAAAAATCAACAGCTTTAATTTTTCTTAAAAATATTAACGAACAGGTAAGCATTTAGTCAGGCTTATTAAGAAATACAGAGACTGGACCCAAACAATATAAGAAATGAAACAGTAGAAATAACATCTGATATTACAGAAATACAAAAAGATTATGAAAGCATTATGAGCTGTTATATTACAACCAACTGGACGACCTAAAAGAAAAAGACAAATTTCTAGAAATGTACAGCCTGCCAACCCTGAATAAAAAGAAAACTGAGAACTTGAAAAGAGCAATCAGTATAAGTTAGATAAAATCTATAATTTTGAAAACACCCCTTGAACATAAGGCCTGGATGCCTTCACTAAAACCTCTTTCCCCAAAACCATTTTAAAAAATGAAGAAGGAAGGACAATTCCCAAATTTATTCTATGAGGCCATCTTTACCCTGATAAAAATACTAGACAATGACACTACTTAAAAAAAAATGAAAATGAAAATCCAATATCCTTGATGAATATACATTCAACAATCCTCAAAAATCATCAACAAATGAATCCAGCAATATATAGAAAGGGTTATAAATGATGATCAGTTGGATTCCTTCTAGAGTCACAAGGATGGTTCAACATACACAAGTCAATCAGCATAACACATATCTAATAAAGGAAGGACAAGATTCACAAGACCATGTCAACACACAAAGAAAAAGCATTTGACAAAATTCAACATACATTCATCATCAAATCTCTCATAAAAGTGAGAACAATGGGAACATCCCTCAACAAACTAAAGGCCATTTATTACAATTTATAATACACATGGGAAAGCCTGAAAGCCTTCTGGGTAAATTCGGGAACAACACAAGAATTCCTACTCTCACCACTTGTGTTCAATATAATAGAAGAAAGGAAAAGGATAGAAAAAGAAGTAAAAGAAGTGCAAAATGGAAAGAAAGAGGCAAAATTGTCACCAGTACGGCTGGCATAACATTCTACATAGAGAGTCCTAAGGGCTCCACACTGACTATTATGAACAATAAATAATTTCATCAAGGGAACAGGGTACAAGATTAATGTAAAGAAGTCTCTTGCATTTCTACACATTAATCATGAGATACCATAAAATGGACGTTGAAAGCAAAAGTATTTAAAACCCCATTCCTCCGAATATCTTGGAATAAATGTAACCACTTATGTGAAAGATCTAAACACTGTAAATTATAAAATATTGACAAAGAAATTTAAAAATGATTCAAAGAAATGGAAAGATGCCTTGTGCTCTTGGATTGAAAGAGTTAACATTGTCAACATGGCCGTACTACTAAAAGAAACCTACAGATTTAGTGCAATTCCTGTTATGAAGATGTAGTATTTTCCACAGAACCAGAAAATAAATAGATCTAAGTTTTACATGAAACCATTAAAAATTGCCAAGATGATATTGGGAAAAAAACAACAAAACTGGAGTTATAACCCTCCCAGATACCTTAATGTACTGCAAACCTACAGTAATAAAAACAGCATGGCATTGGCACAGAGATATAAACAATAAAAACAGATAGAGAGCCTAGAAATAATTCCACACACCTATGAGCAATGAATCTGTGATAAAAGAGGCAAGAGTACACAATGGAGAAGAGACAGTCTCGTCAATGGATGGTGTTTGGATAGCTGGACATCTACATGTAAAAGAATGAAATGAGAGCATTCTCTGACATCATATACAAAAATAAACTCCAAGTCTATTAAGGACCTAAATGTAAGACCTGATACTATAAAACTGCAAGAAAGGAATATAGATGATACTCTATTAGATATATATCATAGGAATATTTTCTTATATCAGTCTCCTAAGGCAAAAGTAATAAAAGCAAAAATAAACAATTGGGACCTAAACAAACTTGAAAATTTCTGCACAGCTAAGGACACAAATGAAAATACTGCCTGTGTAATTGGAAAACATATTTGCAAATAATGCAAGTGACCAGGGGTTAATAGATGAAAGTTAATAGATGTAACATGGATTTAGGTTACACAACTCAAGGTGATAAACAAAAACCCAATCAAAAACAAGAGCAGAGTACCTGAGTTAATATTTTTCCAAAGAAAAATTACAGATGAGTAACAGGCAAGTGATAAAATTGCTCAACATTACTAATTATTAGATAATTGCAAAACAAAACCACAATGTGTATCACTTAAAACTGGGCAAATGGCTATTATCAAAAACTCCACAAATAGTAATTGTTGGAGACGATGTGGAGGTAACAAATCTCTTGTATACTTTTCATAGGAATGTAAATTGTTGGAACTACTATGGAAAACAGTTTGGAGATTTCTTTAAAAATTAAAAGTTAACTACCATATGACACAGTTATATAACTCCTACAAAAAAATCTTGGGTAAAAAACCTAAATTGAGGAGAACCAATATTCACAACAGCACTGTTTATAATATGCAAGACAGGGAAGCAATCCAAGTGTCCTCAGTAGACTATGATCTTAAGAAGATATGATGTTTCTATAAATATGCAGTGGAATGTTACTCAGCCAAAAAAGTATAACACATTGCTCTTTCAGCACCATGAATGGACCTAGTAAATATTGTGCTAGGTGAAGTAACTTAGACAAAGACAAAAGTATATAGTATAATTTATATGTGGAATATAAAGAATAACAAATATCTGTGTACATCTATCTATAGCTATCTATTGATAGATGATAGATAAATAGATAGAAGAATAATACATGATAGATAGATAGATAAATAGATAGACAGATAGATAGATATATACATGATAAATAGATAGATAAATAGATAGATAGATAGATTGAGACATGATGAAGAGGTAAAGAGATTAGATAGACCAGACTTAAGCAGACTCAAAGATATGGGAAAAAATTTATGTTTACCAAAGGGGAAGGGAAAGAGAATTTAATGGTAGAAAATTGAAAGATAAAAAGTAGTATTCATAAAGGAGGGAAGCAACATGGATAATCTGTATAGATCATGGATTTATACATATTAGCTTAAAACAATTGCATGTTACAATCATTGTAATAATTCATAATGCAATTTAATCTACAAAGTGGTAAGAATAACTATGCTGTACATCTGAAACTACACAATATAGTACATCTAGTGTACTTCAATTAAAAATAAAATGTCTCATGTATAATTTAGTCATTTTTCCACTGATAGAAAATTCCTTTAATATTGTTTTATTTTTACTCTTTACCTTTTATGATTACTGACTGAAATTATTTCTTTTACTGTTGTTAACATTTTACCAGTGTGGAGTATCTATATTTATTGCCCCTGATTTCCTATTTTCACTCTTTAATCCATATAGTTTAGTAGCATTTAAAAACATAACCAAAGAAACAGTTGCAACTTTCTTGTGGTTTCTCCTTAGGATTTTGGTCAATGTTTTGCATATTTTTGCCATTTTATATTTCTTAGAAGACATGTTTTCTACACCTCTTATAAGGTGTCTCGGTTTTGTTTTTTTCATCATAATCAGGGTTTGTTTGTCTGGTAAAGTCTTTATTTTCACTTTATATCTAAGTGATAACTGTGCAAGTATTTTTGGGTGAGTTACTTCTTATTACAGTAGTTTAAAAATGTAATTTTATTTACACTTGGCCTATGTTTTCTGCTCAGAAATGTGCTGATGGCCTAATGGGGGTTCCTTTGTAGATTATCATAACTTTTTTTGACTGCCTTTAAAATATTTTCTCTGTCATTGACTTGCCAATTTGCATATGACATATCTTGAAGGAGGTCCCATTCTTAAATTTATTGGTGTTTTGTTGGCTCACAGAATTGTATATCAGTTCCTTACACAGGTTCAGGAAGTTATCAACTATTAATTCTTTAAAACACCATCAGCTGCCTTCTAACTTTCTTATCCCTCCAGGATTCCACTCTAATGTGCACTTCCTGTAGAAGTCTGATGGCTACTGTTTAATTCCCCCACTTTTTAATATCTTGTATCTCTGCCATCTCCTTTCATTTCCAGTTTTGTATTGCTGAGTTTGCTAATCTCTCTTCCACAAAGACAGTCTACTCCAATGCTTTCTGTTGCATTCTTCATCTCATTTATTAAGTTCTCCTGGTCCTCCAATAATGTTTGGTTATTTTATAGTTTCAGTCTCTTTGGAAATGTATACCTTATCATCATTTCATTTATTCCTGGGCTCACTAACCTGCTTTCTTAGTAATGTTTTTTGTATTGTGTTTCTGTATGACACATATTTGGATTCTCTATTAGTTATATGGTAATATACCATGACTGTAAGTTTGTTAGCTGCAGGGTTGACATTGTGTGTTTGTGTGTGTGTTCAGATGCGTGTGCGTGTGTGTCTTTGTCTGTGTAGGTATATGTGTCTGTGTATCTTTGTGTGTGCATGCCCTATTATTTTACTGTGATTGGTCATGGTCTTGATAAATTATTGCTCTGATGACACTAAATAACAGACTGGGAGTTGGAGTCCTTGCTTTTGTTTTCTGGTAGTTTGCAATATTGTGCAATATTTGGTTTTACTTACCTGAGCTACCTCTGATAATATTTCAAAATGGCACTTTCCAGTAAATACTGTCTGGGTAAAATATGTGCTTTCATTGTCATTTCTTAGACTTCTCGGGTAGTTAATGCCACTGTTGTCACTGGGACGTTGAACTCTACATTTTATCTGATATCCCTTGATAGTGCACACATTGAGAAAATTTGTAAAGACAGGTGGGTATTTGGAATCAGGCAAGTGCCTTTGCTATGTCCAGTGTTGCAAGAACACTTGTCTCCACCACTGTGAATGGGGAGTGGGGACAGTTTCATGAATGTCTGAGTGTCTGAAGGATGGAATTTCTGTCTCCATTGTGGCTCCCTCAAGTTACATATGACCATGAGTACTGTTGCAGTTGGGGGCTGAAGCTGTATGAACCACTGAGACCCTGTTTCTGCTGGGTTCTCTGAATTTGTGGAGTCAGATATCCTAGTCAGGGGGCCTTGGTTGCAGACACCAAATCTGCTCTTACTTCACTTCAGCCACCTTTGTCTGTTTTAGTCCACCAAACTTCACTTGTTCACATGTGTTCTGGAGTACTGCTTTGTGTTGTAGTTACTTTTGTTGAGATCTGAACCTTTTACTGACTGTAGATGTAAGGGGAGAGACAAAAATTGTTTAAACTTATGTTACATATAAAAGTAAATACTTTTTCAATTAAAAGCTTAAATTCTACTAAGGACATTATAAGAAAGCTGAAGAAAGTGAACAAATCACCTCCCCTAATACCATAGTACTACAAAATACTTTGATTTTCCTGGGTTCTTTTCGTCAAAGTTTTTCCCACCTACATGCAAATTTTAATATAATATATCCCTATAATCTCTTTAAAATCAATTAAATTATTTAAATATTTCTCTGTGCTGTAAATATAGCCTTGTTGGTTCTCTAATGTATTACTAGTAGCTTGCACATATCTGTCTTCTCCATCCTTCTTCCCTGTCTACACAGGAAACCACTACTTAGTGCAATACACATATATATGTGATTCTGTTCCTGTTTTTATGATTATTTCTCTAATATCTTTATTTTCCTCATTTAAGTGACAACATAGAGTGTTTTTCTCTGCATGTCTTATGACTTATTTTCCTATGTGCAACATTCTCTGGGTCCATTCATATTGTTCCAAATGGCAGAATATTATTTTTTAATATGACAATGACTAAGTATTTATTATGTTATCTATACCTCACATCTACTTCAGGGAATCATCTGTTGATGGGCAGTTGATTTGTGCATCTATCCTTGGATAACATAAATGATGATGTAAAGAATATTGGTGGTAATATATCCTTTAAGATAATGTTTTCATTTTTTTCTGATTTTATACCAAAAACTGGAATTGCTGCAACATATAACGCTTCTATTTCTAGTTTTCTGAGCACTGTCCACAATTTTATAATAATGGATGCATCAATTTATATTTCCACCAACAGTGTACCTGGGTTCCCTTTTATTGACATTCTTATTAATGTTTGTCATTTGAAGACTTTTGTTAATAGCCATTTTGGTTTCTGTGAAATTATATTTCATTCTGGTTTTGATTTATGATTTCCTAATGAATAGCAAAGTTATGTTTCTTTTTATGTGCATGAAAATCATCCACATGTCTGTTTTTGAAAAGTTTGAATGAACATATTTCAACTGATTTAAAGTTGGGGTCTTTTTTTAAAATATAGATTCTAATATACTATATATATGTATTATGGATATTCACAAAATGTTGATTTAATTGTCTGAAATTCTTCCTTTTATTCTGTGTGTTGTCATAAATCTTGCTGAAGGTTTCCTTTGCTCTGCAAAAGGTTTTGCACTTCACACGTATTCAAGAAGTGGAATCCCTGTATCACATAGTACATCTATTTTTTCCTAGTATAATTAAAGTCTGTTATTGTTGATTTTCCTTTTTTTTAATTAGGAGATAGATCAAAAATAAATATTGCTATGATTTATCACAAAGGCTGTTCTGCTCCTGTTCTTGGTCAGTAATTGTATAGTTTCAAGTTTTACATTTAGGAAATTAATCCATTTTTATCTTATTTTGTATACTATGGAAGGAAGTGCTGTTACATATTTCTTTTACATGTACTGTCCAGGTTTCCCAGAACAACTTGTTGAAGAGAATGCCCTTTTTCCATTGTATACTCTTGCCTCCTTCATTGTAGACTAACTGAACATATGAGTGTGGGTTTATTTTAGGACTATTAATTTTATTCCATTGATCTATGTGACTCTTTTAGTGATATATTTTGATGTTTTGATTACTGTAGCTTTGTAGTATGTTCTAAACTCAGGGAGGATAAAACCCACAGATTTGTTCATTTTTCGAAGATAATTTTAGAAAATTTGGGTCTTTCACAATTTTGTATAAATTTTATTATTTTCTCCTTGTTTTGTGAAAAAACATATGGATTCTGTGAGAACAGAAATTTGCTAAAAGGAAAAACCTGAGAAAAGTTTTAATGTGTGGAGGATAAATCATACAATATTAAGCAACCAATGGGTTGCTGCATAAATCAAAGAAAAAAATATAAAGAAATATGACAACAAAAACAAAGTCCATGGGGTATAGCAAAAGCAGTATTAATAGGGATGCTTATAGGAAAATAATCCCACTTATACAAATTAGAAACATCTCTCTCTTATAACATAATCTTACAAACAAAATATGTAGAAAAATAATAAACAAACTTGTTAGTAGAAGGAAAGACCACTGAAAGGTCAGAACATAAATTAATGAAATAAAGATTAAAAATAGAAACATCTAATCAAACTAAATAATGCCTTTTGAAAGATAAATATAACTGATCAACTTTAATGAGACTCATGAGCAAAAAAGAGAGAACAGATTAAAAAGCTACAAAATAAATGAGAAGTTACAGCTTATATCAAAGTAACACAAAGCCTCATAAATGATACAAAAAATTATATGCCAATTAAAATGGAATCCCTAGAAGAAATGGACAATTTCTTAGAAAGACATAATCTCCAGGATGGAATGAGAAATAGATAATTTTAACAGATTTTCACTAATGAAATTCAATAAATAATTAAACAAAATCTCCCAAAAAACATAATTCCAGGCCTAGACAACTTCACAGGTGACTTCTGCCAAACATTTAGAGAAGAGCTATCACCTATACTTTTCAGGGAATTTCAAATATTAGCAGAGGGAAGAAGGCTTCCTAGCCCACATTTCTGTATCACACTACTACTAAAACAAGAACAAATGACCATAAAATTACAGATTAAATGCTACTGATAAGCATAAATGCAAAAATCATCACTAAATTGTTAGCAAAGCCAACAAAACATTAAAAGGATTATACAGTATGATTAAGTCCATTTTATTCCAGGTATGCAAAACTGATTCATTACCCACATATTAATCAATATGATACACCAAACTAGCAAATTGAAAAATAAAAATTATGGTCACCTCAAAAGGGTCATAAAATGTTTTGACTAATTCAGTATCTATTTATGATTACATATCTACTCAAAGTGGGCATGAGGAAACATACCTCAACACAGTTAAGGTCATAAATGACAAAAACTCAGCTAACATGACACTCAATGTTTAAAAGCAGAAATCATCTCCTGTAAGAGCAGGAAGAAGACAAGAATGCTCACTCTTACCACTGTTATTCAGTGTAGTATTGGAAATTCAAGCCATAGATTTCCAAAATAAAAGTAAATAAAATATAGTTATTTCAGAAAGCGAGTAAAAGAATCTGTTTGCAGATGAAATACTTTAAACAGAAATCCTAAAGAAGACGCCACAAAACTACTAGGGCTTATCAATGCATTTGGTAAAATTTCAGAATGTAAAATTAACATACAGAAATCTTGCATTTCTGCACACTATCAGCAAGCTAACAGATAGAGAAAGTGTGTGAACTGTCTCATTTAGAGTTGTATTACAAAAAAAAAATCAAGAAATCTATCCAACCAAGGAGGTAAAAGACCTGTACTCAGAAAACTATTAAATATTTAAAACAGAAATTGAAGATAATGCAAACAGATGAAAGGAAATAATCTGTTCATATATTAGGAATTGAATATTGTTTAAATGACAGTACTAGCCAAGAAAATACACAAATTAAATTCAGGGCCTATCAAAATACAAAAGGCATTTTCAGACACATAAAATAATTCTTAAATTTACATGTAAACACAAAAGTGTTGAAATCACTAAAAAAGAAAAGAAAAGAAAACAAACAAACTAAAAACACAATTTCTTTGACAAAGAACAAAGAGGAAGTATCACTGTCCCTGATTTTAAACTATATTACAAGGCTGCAGTAATGAATATGGTAGTGGCACGGAACAAACAGAATAATGGAACACAACAGAATGCCTAAAAATGAAATCAGACAGTTATGGTCATTTAGCCCATTACTAAAAAATGAATATACAGTTAGAGATAGATAATAAACAGGCACATGAAAATGGTCAAGATGACTAACCTTCAGAAAAATGCAAGTCCATAACACAACGAGATTTTATGTCACTCCTGTCAGAATGACTATGATCAAAAAGATAACATATATAAATATTGGTGAGGATGTAAGTAAAAGAATCCTGATGCAATGCTTGAGTGAATGTAAATTTGTACTGCTGCTGTGGAAAACACTCTGGAGTTTTATCTAAAAATTAAAAATGAAATATGATCCAACATTTCCATAACTGGGTTCTTATTCCAAGATAATAAAAACACTAATCATAAAAGATAAATTTAACCCTATATTCACTGTGACATTATTTAAAATAGCCAGGATATAGAAGCAAATTTATTGCTCATAAATAAATGATGAAGAAAATGTGTGTTTATAGTATATATATATCTACTCATCTATTAACTACAGATTTATATATATTTGTATATATATATACACCCACTAATAAATATATATGCACACTATATATATATGCACACACACACATAAAATTTCAATGGGTTATTACTCAGCTCTAAAAAGTATAAGTACTTTTCAATTGCAACAAATGGGTAGTCAAAGAGGGTAATTTTCAAAGTGAATAAGTCAGACAGATAATGACAAATGCTATATGTTTTAACTCATATTTGGAATTTAAAGCAAATGAATATAACAAAACAGAAAAGTAGTTATAGATATAGAAAGAAACAGGTTGCTCACAAGAATTAGGGAAATGTGGTGAAGAAAAAGGAATAGTTGAGGAAAATTAAGAGAGAAAATTTCCAAGTTGCAAATTAAATGAGTCAGGGACAAGAAATGTGCTGTATGGGGAATAGTCAATTACTATGAAATATATTTAAATAGCAACATATCATAACAAGTTTTATTCTTGTGATCAGTTTGAAATGTATTAAAATTTGCAAACAGTATGTTATGTAAGAGAATCTAACACAGTATTATACATTAAAATACACTTTGAAAACAAACAAACATACTTATAGAAAAAAAACAGATTTGTAGTTAACAGAGGCAGGAGATGGGAAAGTAAATTTAGATTAATGTACTAGAAAGATACAACTTTCAGCTGTTAAATAAACATGTTCAAGGGATGGTATCCATTAACATGATAAATACAATTAATACAGCTTTATGTTATATATGAATGCTGTTAAGGGAGTAGACCATAAGTTTTCTCATCACAACCAAAAGACAAATTGGAATTCTTTAATATTTTATCTGAATGAGACAATGAATTCTCCCTAAAGTTGCTATAATATTTATTTCATGATACATGTAACTCAAATATCTACCCTGTGCACCTAAACTTACACAATGTTTTATGTCAATTACATCTCAATAAAAGCAGAAGGAAAAATGGAAAGACAATGGTCATGGTTTCCCATGTCATTTCTCATGATTGTTTTTGCAGCAAGTAATCTTGAGTCATGATAGACTTATCCTAGGTAAAGATACTAATAAATAAATGATTCTAATAAATAATGCATAAAGATACTAATGTTTTTAGTGTTTTACCATGTCTTAAACTTTCTTCATGATAACAGCCCACTGAATCTATAGGTATCAAAATTTTACTCTGTGTATTCATCTGAGATTAGGGAATGGATACAAAAGGTAACAATGGCTGCTTATGCTGTGAGTGAAAATGTTCACTGTCTCTGACCAAAGCCTTCATCTCCCCAAAAGAAACAGTAAGAAAGGAACATGCTAGGTTGCTAAAAATCCCAGTATGGTAAAATCTCAGAACTCCTTCAATTCTTAACTGTTTTGCGATGGGAATGCAATACTGACAAAGACTTGATTTTGGATAACAATATGGTGTTTTCTCATGGTTGCATTAGGGGATGTGAGGATAATCCCCGAGGTCCACAAGAAACAATCTTGCTCTAGTGCTGGCAAAGTAATGTAAATATTCTGCATTATTAGGACTGAGGACTGCTTTCAAAATGATGACTACATTCAATCTAGTCCAGGTAGTCCAACAAAACAAAGGTTATTGCAATGTGTAGTTGAACGGGAATACATCATGGTTCAGTCTCTATAAATTAGTCAATGGGTATTCAAAGCCAAAATAAGTTGTGTCAACAATGAGGATTAAAAGAAAAAAATACTTGCACATAAGCTTAAATTAAAAATGTGCTGGGCCCTGGTGACAGGAGTATTTATATGCCTCAGTCCAATTCAAGGGTTCAGTGTAATGACCCTAGCATCACCTCGGGAGTCAATGAACATGTAACAATTAGTATACTGGGAGAAATATAATCTACCTCCCCATGATCAGAATAAAATCTGGTGGCTCATTGAAACTCTTAATACATAGAGATTCTGCCAGATGCAGAGGAATAATTCACTGATGACTCAAATAAGACAAACTTAGTTACTGCTTAACAAATCATCTTCACACACATACAGTGGTAGACAGACTTGTAGTATTTAGTGGGAAGAATTCAGTGGGCAGAGATCAGAGACTAGTGTTCAAAGCAACAGCCAACTTTTGTACTTTTGCCAATAGTCTAGTTTTCCCAGGTAGAAGTCTACAGATGGACAAACAAACAATATTCTACTTTAGGATTTCTAATTTTGAAAGTAAACTGTAGCTTTTGACTTATCAGTGTAGAACCATGTTATGATGATCACGGTAAGACCCACTGTCTGATAAGAGAGCTGGAAAGAAGCTGCTGAACCAGCCCATCTGAACCCCAGACTGCTAATGTAAGCAACAACAGAGCCAACATCAGAGTTGAGATAACAATCTTAAAAGCTTGATGTTTCTTTTGTAGGAAAAACCACTGCTGTCAAGACACAGATCTCCTGCTGCAAGTGGGCTCTTTTCTTCTCTTGGTAAAGGTCATATTCATATGATGATGCTAGAGTTTACTCTGGCCCATTTGCACATTCTCCAGATTATCAAAAGCTTTCATCACAACTTGTGACACATTTTCAGGACTCAGTGTTTCCATTCCAGTCTTATCGGCTGACACTGGCTGCATGATTGTGAGCAGAAGCCTTAGGCTCCCTGACCTAGCCTACAAATTTTCCAGCATTTCAGGGCCTATCACGTTCTGAAAATGCTTCACCTTTTATTTTAAATTAATGGGAAATAGTCAAAGTCTTCCATGAATATTTTATATTTCTTAATATCTGCAGAAATTTGGTATTCTTACAGTTGGACATTTTTGATTCTACCACCCTCACCACTTTGTAGTCCACACAGTTTGGATTGCAATTTGGTTACTGAATATGACCACCGCAACCAAGGGGTTAGTACCTCTTTGATACTTACTGTGTGAATGTTAGAAGGCACACTAGTTTTGTGGGGTACATAAACCTACATAAAATGATTGCAATATCACTCTCTCTTCTGGATAAACCTCTGATTCTAAGAAGTAAATTAATTAGAAGACAGTATAGTTATTGGCATGGGGAAGAGAATCAGCTATTTTGGGGTGGGTGGGTGAAAAAGAGACAGGAAAAAATCCAGCAAATGATAATGGAAAGCTTTAGGACTCTGGAGGCATGAATTAAGAAGAAAATAATACTTTGTCTCCAGTACCTACCTCCAATTACTGTCTTGAGTGACAAGGCCTTGGGCTATGAAAAGAGCTAGTTTGTGATGAAGAGTAAAGACCATAATGAAATAGTTTGAAAACCATGAGAGTTTTGTTGTTTCAGGAAAGTAGATTTTGCTTAAAGTCAACATGTATTTTTCATTCACTAAATACTAAAATGCATCCTGTGGCATGTGCTGTGCTTACTGTGCTGGTATCCAAGTAAAACAAGGAAAGGGGGATAGACAGAAACTATCTGGAGGAGGTGATTTCTGTGCTGAGACTGGGAATGTCTAAATAGGTAAAAGGAGGATATCCTAAGTCCAAGGCTGAGCTGGAGCAAAAGATGTGAGGTTGGATATAATATGATTGACAAGCATTTGCCTGGATGTTTCTCCAGAAGCATAGAAACATAAAGATATGCCAAGGTTGTCAGATGCCAGATCTATAAAGAAATTACTAAACTATGTTGAATTTATGGGCTTAGATTTGGAAAGGCATTAAGTGCCACCCTGAGGATGTAAGCTTGTCGGCTGGAACATAAATGTAACATAAAATATTCACTTGAAAATATAGTGTAGAGTCTTGAGGGGAGGAAAAGAAAGCTCCAATTGGAATGCTTTGAAAACAGCACAAAGAAGACCATAGATAAAATTACTTCTTAAATTCTACCACAAGCTGAATGTTCCATCTGTGACTACATCATGCGACCTTTATCATACAAGGGATGACAAATTAGAGACCATGATCCCTGGGCCTGTTCCAGTATTTATTTCCCGTTCCAACCTATCATAACTTACACATTTAATACTTTCCAGGTTGAACCAGAAACCACTATGTAATTTTCCCTCTCTACATGTTTTAGTCTTTTTCCAAATTCTTCCATTTTGTCTTATTCCTTAGAGAAATTATTTAAATTTACACCTATATTGTTCCATCAAATGATAATATCAATCAAATATCTCTTTTCTTCTTTGAATGGTAGCTTAGTCTCCCATTTAACACTTTACTGTGTTTTAAAAAAATATAAGGAAAATGCAGGTACACATTTATGTTTATTGTTCAAATAAGAAAATTGCAGATATTTGTCAACATTTGCCAAAATCAATTTCAATCTTTGTTATCCTGCATAATCTTGTAGTCCTCTGGTAGATAATTTGTAATTAGGCTGACGTTCATAAACTGAAGTTTGCTTATGAGTTGGCATTGAAAGAGAGGTACCTGATGTATCAGCTATCACTGGCACTGGGAGCCGTGGGTTGCTCCCTTGTTGAACTTTAGAAAAATGACCTTCATTTGCAGATATTTTGTGATATATATTTGGAAAAGTAGAAGGCTCAACCATCAGTCCAAATTAATTGCTCTGTATGGGAGACAAGATTCTGTACTCAGAAGTAGAAATTGTAGTTGAAATGAAGTTCACAACACAGCCATTTGCTTCAGTGTAGCTGCTTTCAGATTGCCCGTGAAAAGTGGTCCACTGATTTAAAGTAGCACGTTGATCCACTGCAGGTTTTCTGGTGGTCTAACTGACACTGATGATGGAGGAAAAAATCACCTCTGATCATGGTATTTGTATGACAAATTTTGTGGCTAGTAGAGGGCTTTATTATTAGAGGCATGTTTAAATTTGCAGAAGGTAAAAATGCACTTTCTCCACTAGTGTCAGCACAAAATCACAATTATTTTTAACCACATTTCCCCCTCATTTAAATTGCTTCTTGTTAAAATCTTGAGCCAATAAAGATACCAAAGAGGCATTTTTAATCCCAACTCTTCTATTTATTCTCTCTAAAAGCAGGGAAAAGCCTCGTTTAAAATTTGGATTATGGTAGATCTGCAGCTACAACAAAATGAGAAAGATTTTAGTAATATTTAAATCAAAATAGAAGACTAAAATAAGCCTAACCTATAAAAGCTCAGATTTCATGTTTACTATGCAAAGATAATATCATCAAAATATGAACATAGCTGACGATATTTTGAAGTTCCTTATTTGGAAAATACACATTTAAATAGTATAGTCATCAAATTTAAGAAGTTAGGATTTGCAGTAACGGTGAGTGCCACTTTTAAAAAGCAGCTTTAATACCTTTATTTAGGTTTCAGATAAGATTTATACTTGCTAGCAAAGTTTCTCATAATCTTGAATACTTAAGACACTGTCCTCATTTTTAGAAAAAATAAAGAAATTTGGCCTTAGAAGTTTTATACAATTTTCAAAATCTAGCTTTACATTTATATTACCATAGATTCATTTAGAAAATAAAATTTTATATATAAGTTACCAAGTCAAAACTAAAATTTCTGAATTCCTTGCTTAAAACATAGACTTCTTTTTCTTCTGCCAGGAAGTCAGCTAGACAAACTGATCACTGAATATTCGGCCGCACTTTACTAAACCCATAAAGGTTAAGTTGTCTAACTAAGCTTTTCATACTCCCTGTTTCAAATATTGTGAAAGGGGACTTTCTTTACAAAACTTCCTTATTAAAGACATCTTCATCAATCACTATGGCAGTTCCATTATCATCACACCAGAGGGATTTAAATTGTCCACTCCCAGCCATTTTCCACAGTTTTCTTGGAAATGTCAGAGAACGAAAATAATTATCTTCATCTGGTTCAAAGACACAATGTGGGTAACATGGTTTTTTTATCAAGGATTCTTCAGACTAAGTCTGAAAATCATTTTCTTCAATCATACACCTTAAGTCCAAGTCCCCAGAGAATGTTTGATCACACAATAGAGATCAACTGGAGTTTCCTGAACCAGTTCATCCATGTGAAGGAGACACATCTTGAATTTCTGAAGAAATATGTGCCATCTCAAATAACTTTTTCTACAGCTACTTTTCAAATTTGCATGATTTTGAGCACTGCAGCTTTCAATGCTGCTTAAGGAGGCCTGCACAGTTAAACTGCTAGGCCATCAAAATGGTTCTTAACCTTAGTAGCTGTGACATCACAAAATGACTGGTCTCCTAGCAACTCAAGTGTAAATTTCAGCCAGTGTTTCCTTCTCATACATCCAGTTAAAATGAAATATATAGGATGAATATTTTTATAGTGTGATGTGCAAATATTTTCCCCTCAAAATTTTTTTAAATAATTTAATTTTGGGTTTGAAATGAAACCAATCTACTTCCTTTTGTACAAAAATTTATACCAGATTTGTAAACAGAGTATAAATAATGCACAGAATAAAAAAAAAAAAGTTAAAATTTTGGAAATAAAGTGAAATTTGTGTAAAACATTACAGAAAAGGTATAACAATTTCATGATCATTTGTAATTAAATTGAAACATTATTTGATTTGGAAACGGAAGTAGTTATTTATCTGTGTACTTTACATTAAGTAGCTCTATAATCAAAATATGAGCAGAATAAATATCAGTTTATTTGCTATGTTTATAAATAAATGACAAATATTTATGAATTAAAATTAGATTAAAATTATCAATCAAATTTAAGAAATTCCAAAGGAGGGAATTTTTGTTTTAAATTGTAATCCAGTGCTATAAGTAAAACAAATGTAATTTAATATACTACTTTAAAATTACAAAAGAAAAATTTTATTGTACACTTACAAATGTTTATTTTCGTCATTCTTTCACTCAGAGGTTTTTCAGTCCCAAGAAGGAATAAATTTTCTTGTCATCTATATAATCCATACTCTTGTGCTTTCTGTTAAGTGTTCCAAAATGATGTTGATAAATACACTTATACACAATATCCTGGATTCAATATGCAGTGACTTCATTAAGTGTCAAATAAACAATCAAACAAAAAGCAAATAATATAATTATATGTGGGTTAGGGTGGAAAAGACCAGGTAATGCATTTTAGGAAGCAATATGTTTCCCAGTCCTGAAAAAGTTGGCATTGTTAGTATAATACGGCATTTTAAGGCAAGTGTTTTGTGCACTAATGGTAAATAATAGCTATGATCTGTATCAGTTAACTGTAGTAAATCCAGTTCTACCAAAAGTTATATTCTTTATTTAGAAATAAATTCCATTAAACATAAGCCAATTTCAAAATGAGTGATAAAATTTTTAAATAAATAAATGTACACTCAAGCTACAATGTAAATTTTTCCTTCAGTATGTGTATATTCCATTCTAAATAAATATTAGCAACCTGAATTCATAGCGTATTATAAGTATTATAAAATATAGTTAAGTTTGACTAAGTCCTGATTCATAAATATTATATAACATATGCAAATCAATAAATGTGATACCATCCCTTAAAAAACAGAGAATACAAACGTAACAATCTCCAAAATGTAGGAAAATTATTGACAGAACTGATCTTAACTTTTGTATACAAAAAATTGTTAATAAATTCGCTCTAGATAGAATATATCTAAAGATAATAAAAGCCATATATGAAAAACCCATGACTAACATCAAGTTCAATGTTAAAATACAGGAAGGTTTTCCTCTGGTCCAATAATACGAAAAAGTAGCTTATTTTCACAAGTCCTAAATTACACTACTAGAAGTCTTAGCCAGAACAACTAGTCAGGAAAAAATATAAAAGGCTACCACTTGTAAACAAGCAGTAAAATTTTTACAGATGACATAATTATACATAGATGAAAAACTCCATATTCTACTCCAGTGACTGCTAGAAATAGTCAACAAACTTATTAAACTTGCAGAATACAAAATCAATACACAAATATCCCTTGCATTTTTATATACTAACAACACATTATCAAAAATAGAAATTAGGAAAACAATTTTGTATAGATTTAAACCAAAAATATTAAAATAGGAATAAATCTGATAAGTGAAATAAAATATCTAAACATAGATCTATAAATTAAAGGTGCAAGAAATATACATAAACAAAATAAATAAAAGACATTCTGTGCTCATTGATTGTGTGCAATGTGAGGAAATACTGTATTCCATCTTTCACATGTTCAATCTCCCCAGCACTACTTTTTGAGGAGAATGTCTTTTCTTAATTTTATACTCTTCTTTCCTTTTTCATGGGTTAATTGATTATAGGTGTGAGGGATTATATCTGGTTACTCTATTTTCTTCTATTGATTGGTGTCTTGTTTTGAGCCAGTATCATGTTTTTTAATTACTAACATTTTGTAGGACTGTTTAACATCAGAGTACTTTACACTATCAGAATTAATTCTCTTTATCAAGATTATGTTAGCAACTCATGATCTTTGTTGTTACATACAAATTTTGAAATTATTTGTTCTATTTAATGGAAAAATCTCATGAGTATTTTGACATGAATCACACTAAATGTAGATTGCTTTGGGTAGTATGTTTGTCTCAACCACATAGTTTCACATCATTAACATAAGAGATCTTTAAATTTCTTTGTGTCAGATTTAATTTCCTTCATCTATGTTTTCTATTTTTTCACGTATAACTTTTCATCTTATTTGTTAACTTGATTTCTAGGTATTCTTTACATATATATGTATAATTATTTACATTATATTTATAAACACATTTCCTACACAAATACAACAGGCAAAAGGCAGTGGCAAGACATATTCAAAATCCTGAATGAAAGAAACTGTAATCTAAGATAATTTATCAAGCAAGGCTATCCTTTAGAATAGAAGGAGAGGTAAATAACTTCCATAAAAACAAATACTAAAAGAATTTAACAACTGAAAAAGATATAATGAAAGATCTACTCTAAAGAAAATAAGCAGGATGCTATAGAAAGGAGAAAGGCATAATTAGAAATGCAATAGCTGCAATGACATACAATAGAATATACATGATATTGTAAAACAGTACATCAAAATTTTTAAGTGTCAGAGAGTGAAACAGGACAATACAGATTATTTTCTTCTTGTTTCTGTTCTCTGTAGTAGGGGTTAGAATTTGTATTCTTATCAGTGAAAATAAACAGATATAGAAACGGTTAAATATACATACAAAACAGGGTAACCATACGTCAAAAGCTTACAATGAAGTCACAAGCCAAAAAGAAACCAAGATAATAAAAGGAAGCTTATCAAGCCACAAAAAGAAAATGAAATGAACAAAAAGGGAATACAAAATAAACTGAGAAATGAAGTTCAAAATGGAAATAAACACCAGTCTATCAATAATTATCACAATTGTTAATAGACTAACAGCTGCAATCAAAAGATATATATTGTCAGATGGGATAATATAACAAGACCATACATTATGAAGCATACAAGGGACCCACTTTAGTAAGAAGAACACACATCAATTGAAAGTCAGAAGATGGAAAAATATTTTCCATACAAATGGACATTACAAGAAAGCAGGACTAGCAGTACTGACGTCACACAAAAGAGACATTAGAACAAAGGCCATAGAGAAAGATAAACAAGGACATGATATAATGATTAAAGGAGAAATATAAAATGAGGGTATTATACTCATTAAGATATATGCACTCAAAATAGGAGCACCTAAATACGTAAAGCAAATACTAATAGATAAAAAGGAAGAAATCGGTGGGAACACAACCACAGTAGGAGAGTATTATTCCCCATTACCATCACTAGACTGGTCTTTCAGACAGAAAATTAATAAGGGAATCAAGATACTAAAAACACAATGCAAAGTTTATGGAATACAGATAAAGCAGGCTTAAGAGGGAAGTTCATAGTGAGAAGGCCCTCGTCAAAGTAGAAGAGAAATTTCAAGTAAATACTCTAACGTTCTATGTACACTAATCATGAAAAGAGGAGCAAAAAAACCCCCAAAAGTCAGCAGAAAGAGGGAAATAATAAAGATCAAAGAAGAAATAATTGAAATAGAGTTTAAAAAATAGAAAAAATCAAACTCTTTTTTGAAAAAGTAAACAAAATTGACAATACTCTGGACAGACTCATAGACAAGAATAGAGAGAGAACACAAATAACATAAGAAATGCCAATGCAGAAACTTCAAAGAGTACAACAAATTTGCAAAATATCATAAGGAAATACCATGAGCAACTGTATATAAACAAACTGTATATCCAGGAAGAAATGCAGAAGTTTCTGGAAACATTCAGCCAACCATTTTTGCATTAAAAAGAAATTAACCATTTTAACAGACAGATCACCAGAAATGGAATAGAATTATCAATAAAATAAAAAATCTCTGCAAACAAAATTCAGACCCAAATAGCTTCACTGGGGAATTTGAGAAAACATACAAAGAAAAATCCATACCACTCCTCCTCAGGCTTTTCCAAAAGTTTGATATGGAGAGAGTACTCCCAATCTCACACCATAAGGCCAACATAAACCTGATACCAAAACTACACAAAGACACTACCCGAAAACTATAGGCCAATATCCTTGATAAACATAGATGTAAAAGTCTTTAAGATATTATTAACAAACCGAATCCAACAGCATGTAAAAAAAGATTATGTACCATGGTCAAGTTAGGTGCATACCAGGAACACAAGGATGGTTGAACATATGCAAATCAATCAATCCATTGTGATACATCATATCAACAAAAGAAAGGACAAAATACCACATGATCATCTCAGTAGATAAAGAAAAAGCGTTTGATAATATTTAACACCTATTTGCAATAAAATTTCTTATCACAGTGGGCATAGAGAGACCATATCTCAACATAATGAAAGCTATTTATGACAAATATATAGCCAGCAAAATACTCAATGGTGAAAAACTAAAACGCTTCCCACAAAAACCTTAGACAACAAGGTTGCCAATTCTCACAATTTCAATTCAATATAGTCTTGGAAGTCCTAGCCACAATGATCAGGCAAGAAAAATAAATAAAAGTATTCAGACTGGAAAAGAAGAGATAATATTGCCACGATATGCAGACATGACACTATATAGAGAAAACTGTAAAACTTCCACAAAAAATTACTTAGGGTAAAAAAGGAACTGGGCAACGTACCCAGAGTAATGTACAAAAACAAATTGCATTTGTTTACACAACCATTTAATCAACAGGAAAACAAAGTATAGAAACAACCACTTTTATAACTGCATCCAAAACTATTAAATGCTTAAGAATAAATCTGACCAAGGAGATGAATAATTTATATATGGACAACTAGAAAACATAGAGGAAATCAAAAAGGATTTCAAAAATTGAAAATATACCCAATGGACATGAAATGGAAGAAATAATATTGTTAAAATGGCCATACTGCCCAAGGCAATCTACAGACTTAATGTGATTTCCAATCAAATTATGCAAAAATTTTTTTAAGGACTGAAACAAATGATCCTAAGATTAACACAGACTCATAAAAGATCCATAATTTCCAAAGCACTATTAAAGAAAAAGAAAGAGGATGGAGAAATAAACCACCAGGTCTCCTTACACTGTTGCAGAGCTACAGTAATCAAAATGACAAGACATTCGTAAAGAAACAGGTATTTGGACCAATGGAACAGAATAGAGAGCCCAGGAATAAATCTAAAGGCCTGTGTTCAAGTAATCTTTGACAGAGTAGCCAAGAATATGACAGAGAAAAGACAATCTCTTCACCAACTGGTGTTGGGAAAACTGGATAGCAGCATCAGAGCAATGGGTTTAGAACACTCCTTCACTCCATACACAAGAATAAACTCAAAATGGCTTAAAGACTTAAATGTAAGGCAAGACACAGAAAATCTCCTAGAAGAAAACATAGGTAAAATACTCTGAGATAAATCTCAGCAATGATATTCTAGAACAGCCTACCCAGGTAATGGATGTAAGAGCAAAATTAATTAATGTTACCTAATTAAACTTATAAGCTTTTGCACAGCAAAGGGAACCATAAACAAAGCAAAATGAAAACCTACAGGATTAAAGAAAATTTTTAGAAATGATGCAACTGACAAAGCCTTAATATCCAAAATATAAGACTTCATACAACCTAATTATAATAAAAAAAAACCCAAGAAACCCAATCTGACAATGGGCAGAAGCCCTAAACAAGCAATTCTTCAATAGAGATATACAAATGCCACACAGATATATGAAAAAAAATTGCTCACTATCATTATCACAGAAGGGCAATTTTAAACTATAATGAAGTATCACCTCACAATAGTCACAATGGCCATCATTCAAAAATCCACAAGCAATAAATGCTGGGGAAGCTGTGGAGAAAGGGAACCCTCCTACACTGATGGAAGGAATGCGGTTTGGTGCAGTCATTGTGGAAACCAGGGTGGGGATTCCTCAAAAGAATAAAAATAGACTTAACATACGATCCAACAATCCCACTTCTGGGTATGTATCATTGTATTATAAGAGAACTCTAATTCATAAAGACACCTGCACCCCAATGTTCTTAGCAGTGCTATATACAAGAGCCACGACATGGAAGTAACCTAATTGTCCAACAACAGATGACAGTATTCAGAAGTTATGCCGTATTTACACAATGGAAAAATATTCTGCAATAAAAAATGATAGAACAATGACATTTGCAGCAAAATGTATGTCCCCAATATTTGTCATTCTAATTGAAGTAAGCCAGAAAGAGAAAGAAAAATAATACATGACATGAAACATGTGGATCCTTAAAAAAAATTGGATGAGAACACAATGATTTCATCTACAAAACTGAAGCACACTCGCAGATCTACTAAACAATTTTATGATTATTGTGGAAAGGGGCTGTGAGAGGATATATTTGGGAGATGTAGATTTATAAATGTTTTTCACTATATATAAAATAGATTTTTTCAAAATTTCATGTGTATGACACAGGGCAGTAAGTTACATATCTTGAAGAATCATTTAATAGGCCCACAAATGTATGCATGTACGGGAACACAGTGCTATACATCACAGATTGACACATAGTAAATGGCAGTACTTCAATGATAAATAAATTAATAAATATGTAAATATATAAATAACTAACTAACTAAATAACTAAATAAATAAATAATATCTAAATAAAAACTATTTAGTAGTAAATGATATACAAAGATTCACACTACTTAACTTTTAACTTCAAGAATCTAGGAGAAAACAGAAAGAATAAAGAAGAAAATTGAATGAATGTGAGTAAGGAAATTAACAAGAGAAACATTTGAAAAGATGTTTAAAAAAACCTAAGACTGTTTCTTTTAAACATAAAGTGGACAAATTTTAGGTTGGATAAGGAAATAAAGACTCAAATAAAATGATAAGTAAAAGAGAAGATTTTACCAATGATGTTATAGAGATGCAAAGCTTCATTAGAAATTAACACAAGCCAACGATTTCAATGACTTAGAATAAAAGACAAATATCCAGTAACATATGTCTTCCAATACTGAATCAAGAAGCAATAAGAATCTTAAATAGAGCAAAAGTGTGTATGAGTAAATCAATAATCCAAACTTCCCAAACCAGAAAAATTTACAAGACGATTTTACTGATGAATTCTGTCATACATTTCAAGACAATATTTCACCATTTCTTCCCCAAATCTTCCGAGAATTTGAAGGGGGTGAAAGATTACCAACATGTTTTATGATGCCAGCTTTATTTGCATAACAATGGTAGAAAGGACATTATATGCAAAATATAGAATATTATCCCTGATGAAAATATGTGCCAAAATTCTCAAAAATCACAAGCAAAATGAATTCAACAACACATTTAATGTATCATAAACATACATGACTAAAGGGATTTATCCCTGGGTTTAAAGATTCTTCAAAATATTCAAATCAATAAAGGTGACATGCCAAACTAATAGAATGAGAAATAAAACTCACATAATCATCTCAATAAGTGAGGAAAGAGCATTGTATATAATGCAACATACTTTAAAGATACTCCCAACAAATTAAATTTACCCTGTCAGTGACACGATATCATATACACCCAAACACTGTGTGGAGAGAAGCGAAGTAGTTTTCTGTTTATTGATTCTTAGAAGAAGGGTGTATATGGGACTTGCACAATGACTCACATATCATCTAAGTTATAACAATGTTAATAATCTTAAGCTGTATATGTACCCATGCTCCTGCAGTAAATACAGGATGTTAAATGATCAAGGATTGTTTAAAAGTTCATCACGGAACTTCATTAAGTAGGCCATCTCTGATCCAGCCGGCTGTGCCTGTCTTAGGTTGTCCTCCATTGAGGATCTTACCCAGCATATTCTATCCAGCCATCCATACTTGATACATAGAGTAGGCCATATATTACCCAGCCTCGATATGTGACAATCCTCACAGATTGTTTATCAGTTCAGCCCATGGGCTTATTCTCTAGAGCCTTCAGACAGAGGCCTACAAACCCAACATCCCTTGTCAGAAAAATGGATGAAGAAAATTTCATGTATATATGCAATGGAAACAATAATTTGCATTCCTATCAACAGTGTCCATGGTGTACTTTCTCTCCACAATCTCACCCACATCTATTTCTTTTCTTTTTGATGACAGCCTTCTGACAAGTTTGAGGTCTTGCCTCATTTTTGGTTTATGACTTTCCTAATAATTTATAACTCTGAACATATTTTCATGTGTCATTTAGCAAACTGTATGTTTTCTACAGAAAATTGATTCAGATCTATCTATTCAGTTCCTATGGACTTTTTTGTAGTTGCATTGTTGGGTGATTTTTGTTATTGTTGTGGGGTCAATGTTTGTCATATATTTTGGATATTAACACTAGATTGGAAAATATCACTTGGAAAATATATTCTCCGATTCTGTTTGTTGACTTTTCATTTTATTGATCATTTCTTCTGCAGTGCAAATCTGTTTAGAGTGATACAATCATATTTTATTTGATTAGCTTCTGCTTCCCTTGCCATGGAGACATATGTAGAATCATATTAAGTCCAATGTCAGAGTGTACTTCTTATATTTTACTCTAGGATTCTATGCTTTCAGGATTTATGTTTTATACGCCCAGGTGTGGGATTACTGTGTCAAATGATAGGTCTATTTTTATTATTTAAAGGAACTTACATACAGTTTCCAAAGTAGTTTCACCAATTTTCATTCCCACCAACAGCGTTGGAGAGTCCCTATTTCTCCACAACCACCCCAGTCTGTATTATTTGTAGACATTTGGATGATATCACTTCTTAATATTGGGAGGTAAAACATTGTTTTATTTTTGTGTTGCCTTTGTATTATGATTAGCAATGTGAGCATGTTTTTCTTTTCCTGTTTGTCATCTGTGTGTCTTCTTTAGAGAATTGTCTTCTCATTTTCCAACTGAGGTGTTTGTAGATTTTTGAAATGGAGTTGTATGAAAGATGTGTGTATTTTTGAAATTAGCCTCTTGTTGATTGTATTGTTTCCTAATGTTTTCTCCCATTTGGAAATTCATCTTTTCATTTTGTTTACTTTGCTGTATAGAAGCATTCAAATTTATTTAGGACCGTTTTGTTTATTTTGTTTTTATTGTTTTCAGCTTGGGAGAGTGACATAAGAAAATTTTTCAACAATTTATGTCTTGTTTTCTCTGTGTTAGTCAAGGAGTTTTATTGTGTCATGTTTTAGATTCAGATATTTAAATCATTTTGAGTTTATTTTTGAACAGTTTGAGGGAGTGTTCTAATTTCATTGATTTACATGTAGATTTCTACCTTTCTCAACATCCCTTGCTGAAAAATGTCTTAAAGTCATTGTATATTTTTATTTCCTTTGTCATAGTTTAGTTCACCATACGTGTGATATTTTATTTTTGCATCTGTGTTCCATTCCAGTGATATAGATGTTTGGTTGTTTTCCAGCATTTTGCTGTTTTGATTACAGTATTTTTGTAATATAGTCTGAGATCTGGGAGGGTTATTGGTTATGCCTCCATCTTTGTTCTTATTCCTCATGTTTCTTTTGCAATTCTGGTTCTTTTGCAGTTCCATACAAATCATAGGACTCTTTTTAGTTCTGTGGAAAATATCATGTATTTTGATCAGAATCAATTTATATCTGTAGACATAATGTGTAGTATGTATATTTTAACAATATAAATTCCTCTAATCTAAGACATTGAGATTTCTTTCCATTTAATTGCATCATCTTCAAGTTTCTTTATCAGTGTTCTAATCATTTTACTATGTTGGTTTTTTCATAGGTTTTTCATTTTTTGGTCTGATTCATATAGATCTTTTAAAATTATGGAATATTTCATTGTTAGTGTAAAAATGTGATAGTTTTTGTATATTAATCATGAATCATGCTACTTTGCTAAATGTGTTTATTACTTTTAGTTGTTTTAGTTTGGAGAATCTTTAGGGATCACTATATAGATTATCATGTCATCTAAATTAATAACAGTTTTACTTCATTCAATCCAACTTGAAAAATTTTTTTCTTCTCCGATTGCTGTTGCTAGAATTTCCCATAATGTGTTTAATAGAAATGGTGAGAGTGGGCATCGTTGATTTATTCCTTAATTTGGATTCCAGTTTTTCACTTTTGCATATTATGTTGTCTGTTTGTCTGTAATTAATGACTTTAGATATGTTGAGATATATTTCCTGCATCCTAATTTGCTAAGAGGTTTCTGTCATTGTTGATGTTGTTGTTGTTGTTGTTGTTGCTGTCATAATGAAAAAAATGTTGAATTTTATGAAATGCTTGTTATGGATTTATTGGGATGACCATGTCATTTTCTCTTTTTCTTTTGTTAATGTGATATATCAAACTGATTGATTTGTGTATGTTGAACCTCTTTTGTGACACTGCAATGAATCCAAGTTGATCATGGTGTATGATTCATTTTAGGTATTGCTGGATTTAGTTTGCTAATAATATTTTGTAGAATATTTGCTTGTAAATCTATCAAATATAATGGCTTGAAGTTCCCTTTGCCCGTACTTTTTTTTATTGGTTTTGCTATCAGGGTGATGAAACTTCATAGAATTTATTTGGGAGTTTCCCACATCTGCACTATGTTTGAATACAAAGAATAGTATAAGTTCTGGTTTGTATTTTTGTGCTCCACAGGAGCTGTTGAAATCTACACTTCTATTCAAAAATTTTTTAAAATGCAGATTCTATCTTTCTTCTAGTAAACAGTTTGGTCAAATTATTTGTTTCTCCTTACCTCTGTCTCTTTCTAGACATATGTCTATTTCTACTAAGTTGCCCAGTTTATTGACATGTAAATTCTGACCAAATGAACACTTTTTTGTATATCTGGGGTAACAATTGTTATTTCTCTTCTTTTATTTCTTTGTAGCATCTACCTTTTTTTTCATGATGCACCTGGCTAGCGGTTTTTTGATTTGCTTATCTCAAAAGGAAAACATAAAACAAAATATTTGGTTTTATTTCTCTTTGCATAGTTTTTTTCTCTATAATTTATATTTACACCTGTAATATTTAGGTTAATGTTTTTTCTTTTTTTAACTTTTTTATTGATTTACATACATTTTACAAAGTTGTCTCCAATTCCAGCGTAGAGAACACTTTTTCAGTTACAAAAAACATATATACATTTGATGTCCCATTTTTCATTTTTGAGTTGCTGTAAGATCTTTTATACATTTCCCTGTGCTATACAGTACAATCCTGCTTATCTATTCTACAATTTTGACCTCCCAGTCTATCTCTTCCCACCCCCAGCCATATGGAAACCAAAATTTTATATTCTATGACTGCAAGTCTATTTCTGTTTTTTATTTGTGCTTTTTTTGCTTTGTTTTGTTTTGCTTTTTGATTCCACTGATGAGCCATTTCATATGGTATTTTTCTTTGTATTTCTGGCTTACTTCACTTAGACTGATTTTCCCCAATATCATCCATATTGCTGAAAAAGGCATTATGTTGTCAGTTTATATGGCTGGCTTGTATTCTATTGTATAAATATACCACATCTTCTTTATCCAGTCAACTGTTGATGGACATTTAGGCTGTTTACATATCTTGGCTATTGTAAATAGTGCTGGCTATGAACATTGGGGTGCAGGTGTCATCCTGAATTAGGGTTCCTTCTGGATTTATGCCCAGGAGTGGGATTCCTGGGTCATATGGTAAGTCTATTCCTTGGCTTTTGAGGAATCTCCATCCTGTTTTCCACAGTGGCTGCACCAAACTGCATTGCCACCAGCAGTGAAAGATGGTTCCCTTTTGTCCACAGTCTCTCAAGCATTTGACATTTGTGGATTTTTGAATGATGGCCATTCTATCTGGTGTGAGGTGATACATCACTGTAGTTTTGATTTGCATTTCTCAGATAATCAGTGATATTGAGCATTTTCTGATGTGCCCTTTAATCATTTGTATGTCTTCCTTGGAGAATCGCTTGTTTAGGTTTTCTGCCCATTTTTGGATTGGGTTGTTTATTTTTTCTTATTCAGTTGGATGAACTGCTTATATACTCTGAAGATCAAGCCTTTGTCAGTTTCAAAGGCAAATTTTTTTTCCCATTCCGTATGTTGTCTTTTTGTTTTGCTTCCAGTTTCGTTACTGTGCTGTAGCTTGTAAGTTTCATTATGTCTCATTTGTTTATTCTTGCTTTTACTTCTTCTACGAGAAAATTTTCGAGACATGTCAGATAATCTTTTGCCTGTATTTTCCTTAAGGAATTTTATTGCATCTTGTTTTATGTTTAATTCTTTGATCCATTCTGAGTTTATTTTTGTGTGTGGTGTTCTAGCCTCATTGGGAATGTTCTAACTTCATTGATTTACATGCTGCTGTCCAGTTTTCCCAACATTTGCTGAAGAGTCTGTCTCTATTCCATTGTATTTTCTTGCCTCCTTTGTCAAAGTTTAATTGACCAATAATTTGTGGGTTGATTTCTGGGCTCTCTATTCTTTTCCATTGGCCTATATGTCTGTTTTCCTACCAATAGAGTGCTGTCATGTTGACTGTAGCTCTATAGTATTATCTTAATCATTAGCGTAAAGAAATGCCACTGATTTTTGAACCTTAATCTTGTAACCTGCCACCTTGCTGAATTGTTTGATCAACTATAGTAATTTTTGTCTGGATCTTGAAGGGTTTTCTATATATAGTAACATATTTTCGGCATATAGTGTGAGTTTTACCTCTTACTTTCCAATTTGCATCCCTTTTACTTCTCTCTCTTGTTTGATTACTCTGGCTAGGTCTTCCAAGATTATATTGAGTTGGAGTGGTGATAGTGTGCATCCTTTCCTTTTCCCACATTTTAGTGGGAAGATTTTAACTTTCTCATCATTGAGTACTATGCTAGCTGTAGGTTTGTTATCTATAGCTTTCATGATGCTGAGATATGTTCCCACTATGCCCACTTTGGTGAGATATTTTATCATATGTGGGTTTTGAATTTTACCAGATGCTTTTCCTGCATCTATTGAGATGATCATGTGGTTTTGGTCCTTTCTCTTTCTGATGTGCTGTATTACATTGATTGATTTGCATATGTTGAAACAGCCCTTTGCCCCTGGCATAATCCCTACTTGGTCATGATGTATAATCTTTCTTCTGTGTTGTTGGATTCTATTTCCTACTATTTTGGTGAGGACTTTGGCGTCTGTGTTCATCAGTGATTTTGGATTATAATTCTCTTTGTTGGTAGTGTCTTTGTCTGGTTGTGGTATCAGTGTGATTGTGGCTTCATAGAATCACTTTGGGAGTATTCCTTACTTTTCAATCTTCTGGAAGAGATTGAGAAAGACTGGAATGAGTTCTTCATTGTATGTTTGGTAGAATTCCTCAGTGAATCTGTCCAGTCCTGGACTGTTAAATTTAGGGTGGTTTTATACTGCTATTTTGATTTCATTTCTAGTGCTCTTCTTGTTCAAGGGGTCAGTTTATTCTTGATTCAGTCATGGTGGACAGTATGTTTCCAGAAACTTGTCCATTTCCTCTAGGTTATCCAGTCTGATTCCATAAACTTTTCATAATATTCACGTATGATATTCTGTATTTCTATTTTATTTGTTGTAAATTCTCCATTCTCCTAACTTATTTTGCTAATTTGTGCTCTCTCTCTCTTCTTCCTTTTGAGTTTTGAAAGAGGTTTGTTGATTTTACTTACTTTTTCAAAAAACCATCTTTTGGAATGGTTGATTTATTTCCTATGATGTTTAAATCTCTATTCAATTTATTTCCTCCACAATATTTATCATTTCTTTCTTTCCGCTGCAATTTGGGGTTTTCCTTCTTCTTTTTCTAGTTCATTCTGCTGTTGGGTAAATTGTTTCTTTCTCATTGTTCTTCTTTTTTAAGGAAGGCCTGTATCACTATAAACACCCCTCTGAGCACTGCTTTTGCTGTGTCCCTTAAAATTTGTGTGGTTTTGCTTTCAATTTATTTTGTCTCAAGGTACTTTTTCATTTCAGCTTTGATTTCTTCATTGACCCATTGGTTTTTTACAAACATATTGTTTAATCTCCATGTTTTCCTTATGTTCTCATTTGTTTCTCTGTTGTTGATTTCTAGCTTCATGGCCTTGTGGTCAGTAAAGTCACTTGAGGTAATTTCTATATTCTTAAAATTGCTGAGGTTTCTTTTGTGTCCAAGTACATCATGAATCCAGGAAAATGTTCCACGTGCACTGGAAAAGAATGTATATCCTATTTTTTGGGGGATACAATGCTCTGAAATTATCCACCAAGTGTAATATTAGTATTACACATATTCTATTATTTAACTTCTCTGTTGCCTATTTTATTTTCTGTCTCGATGATCTGTGCAGTGATATAAATGCAGTGTTGAAATCTCCAAATATGAATCCCCCTTTATATCTGTTAGTAGTTATTTTATGTACTTAGATGCTCATCTATTTGGTGCATATGTATTAACAAGCATGCTATATTCATATTGTATCACTCCTTCAATCATAATAAAATGTCCTTTATCTTTCTTTATGGCCTTTGTTTTAAAGGCTATTTTGTCTGAAATCTGTTCTGCAACACCTGCTTTTTGGCTTTTCAAATTGTATGGAATACCCTTTTCTGTCCTTTCACTTTCAATCTATGTGTGTCCTTCTCTGTGAAGTGGGCATCTTGTATGCAACATTTTGAAGGATCTTGCTTTATTACCCAGCCTGCCACTCTATGACTTTCAACTGGAGCATTTAAGCCGTTAACATTTACAATAATTGATGATACGCTTGGGTTTATTGCCAATTTGACCTTATCTTTGCAGATGATTTGGTATTTCCTCTTTGTTCTTTCATCTTCCTTTTATGGTTGGTAAGTTTCTTTTGTATTATCATGAATTTTATTTAGTTTTAGTGACTCCATGATAAGTATTTGTCTTCTTGTTTCCCTTTTTTATAAGTCCATTAGACCATTACTATACCTGTTTTTATTAAATGGATCTCAAACCCATCCTACAAAGAACAAAAAATTTAAAAAGAAAGATCAAAAAAATTCTTTATTTCCTGCCTCCCTCTCCAATTCACAATAATTTGTATGTATTGTTTTAAAATTTTGGATTTATTTTATTTGTAATTCATGTGTTATCACCTTTAAAGCTGTGAGTTTCACGTTTCTGTAGCATCCTGCTGCTTTTCTTTTTAGATAAGAATTTTCAATAATTATTTTAGCATGTGTCTAGTGTTGCAGATCACTTGAAGATTTTTCTTGTCCGTGAAATTCTTTATGTCTCCTTCTATCAAAAAGGATAGTGTTGCTGGTTAAAGTATCCTAGGGTATACATTTTTTTTCATTCAGGACTTTGAATATATCTTGCACTCCATTCTGGTCTGTAGTATTTGTGTAGCAAACTCAGCTGGGAGCCTTATGGGGATTCTCTTGTAACTCACTCTTTGCTATTCTCTTACTGTCTTTAGAATCATTTCATTATCCTTGACTCTGGCCATCTTAATTATATTTCTTGGTAAGTGTGTATTTTGGTTCTTCCTGTTTGAGACACACTGAGCTTCCTGTATTGGATATCTGAATCCTTCTTTAAGTTTGGGAAGTTCTCAGTCATGATTTCTACAAAAACTTTGCAATCCTCTTTGATCTTTCTTCCCCTTCTGGGACTTCTATGATGCCAAGTTTGGCATGCTTTCTATTACCCCATAAGTCCCTTATGCTTTTTTCATTTGTTTCTTGTTGTTTCTCTTGTAGCTCTTCTGATTGGGTGCTTTCTATTTTCCTGTATTCTAAGTCACTAATTCGTTATTCTGCGTTATATAGTCAGCTTTGCTACACCTTTAAATCATTCTCATCTCAGTCAATGGGTTTACCTATTCTACTCGGCTCTTCCTTATAGCTTCCATTTCATTTTTGACATATTTTGTCTCTCTAAACACTATCAGTTTTATTTCATTCAGTACTTTGATCTAGTAGGATATCAATTTCTATTTCACTGATCATTCTTTCAGGGGATTTCTCTTGTTCTATTAATTGGGAATGGTTTCTCTGCTTCTTCATCTTTCTACTACCTCTCTGGCACTGTAGTTTATGGAGTATCAGTCATCTACTCTGGTCCTAAAGGAGTATATCTAACTAATGCCTATGTAGTAATACAACTTGGAAAAGAGAAAATAGAGAGAGAGAGATAAAACTTTTAATAAAGGGAGAAATAAAGCTTTGAAGACATTGTATAATGAATATTAGAAGCAAGTTGAAGCAGAGTTTTGAAAAATAATAATAATAAAAATATTTTTAAAAATTTCAAAGGGATTAAAATGGGTTTATATATAATTAAATAAGAAGTAAAAATTAAGAGTGTAATAGAAAATGGAACAGGTAAAAACAGATTAAAACAAGGGGTGGTCTGTGTCCTCCAGGAGACTGTACATTTAATGTGATGCCTTTCTGTATTCATCCTGTTTTGGAAGCTCATCTTCCTGTTTCCAGAGGCCCTCCATTGGAGCCCTCATTTGTGCTTCTCCCAGTGCCTGTCAGCAAGCAGATCGCTCCTACACCCAACACTGAACCTGGAGCAGCTCTCTTTAATGAGGCCTGCTTGTCACTGCCCTGCCTGATGCTGCAGTCAGATGTTGCAGACTGACCAGGCAGGAGTGTGCATCATGCCGTCTCCCAGCATCATGGTCAGGGGCTGTGTTCCAGCCCAAAATGTGGGAGGCCACACGCCCCATCAGAGTGCCAGTCGCTCCATTGCTCTGTGACACTGTACACTCTGCCTCAGGTTTGCACACTGGATGTGGGCTCGGGGAAGACTGAGGAACCACCCTGTCCCTGGTCTGGCCCAAAACACAGCTCCTTGTTTGTCTTGGTAAAGCAAGTTCTCTGAGGAACGAGGACAGAAGGATCCTATCTGCCTCAGGCTGTAGATAAGTCTCCGTCTGGCCCTTAAGACTTCTAAATCCTTAGACGTGGATGCAGACTTTGTCCCCTCTGCTGCCTGGGTGCAAAGCACCAGTAGGTATGGTGGCTGTGTCTGAGTCCCAGGTCTCTTCACGTTGAAACTTTTGTGGATTTTCAGTGAAAGTTATGCACCCTTCCCCCCAAACGGCACATCTGCCCTGTTATTTTATGGGGGGCCGAGGTTGTTTTGCCCTGTGCACCCACAGCCATGGCAAACAGCCGCATCTACTCCTTCAGACTGCGTCAGTGCTGCCATCCCCATCTTCCACCCAACTCGTGCAGAATGGCCCTGCCCCAGCCTTTGGGCTTCATCTTGGGCTGGATGTCTGTGCCTGTTTACTTATTTCTGTCACTCAACTTATTGTCTGTACAGATTCAAGGCTTGGAGGCTACCCCTTCTTCCTGCCAAACTCTCAGTTGGAGAGGGGAGACCCAGTGAATGAGTGCCAGTCCTTCTTTGCAGCTCCCTCCCTGTGGAACCTGTCCCAAACTGTTTTGCATTTTCTTTTTCTTTCTTCCTTTTCTGCTACCAGATTTATTGCATCTTTAATTGGAAGAGATATTTCATGGAAATGACAAGAAAGTGAAGATTGCAATGCTCAAATCATTCAAAATATGTTTTAAAATAAGTTTCACAATGAAAGATAAATATGACATTAAATAAAGAAAAAGAGATCAATGTAAAAATAGAGTATTACACTGATAAAATTATATATGGACAAAACTCTGTAGATCCTAATTATAAGAAAAATATTAGTAGACATGAAGTATTTAATTCATTATAAATAATAATAGTAGATGAGTTTAAAACCTCACTATTCTGATGGCCATATCATCCAGAAAGAATATCTGTAAGGAAACAGAGGTCTTAATGTCATTTTAGATCATTTGAACCTAAATGAGATTTTTGACACCGCATCAGTAAAGGAGAACACATAAGCTTCTCAAGTGTGCACAGGATGTATTCTAAGGAACTAACCACATATTATGTCATGAAAAGAGCCTCAGGAACTTTAAGCAAATATAGTTTACAGCAAGTATTTTTCTATACACAAAACTATGAAAATATGCATCAACTATAGAAAGAAGAACAGTAAAAGCACAAATATGAGATTAAACCACATCCTCTAAAAAAATAAATAAAACAAGGTCAATGTTGAAATCAAAAAGGCAATAAAGTCATACCTGGAAACAAATTACAATGAAAACACAGCTTCATAAAATGTATGGAATGCAGCAAAGGGAAATCTAAGAGGGAGTTTAGAAAAATTCAGGCCTTCTATAAGGAAAAAGAAAAACCTCACACAAAGGACCAAGTTTAACACCCAAAATAACAAGAAATAAGAACAAACAAAACCCAAAGGCAGTAGAACGTGAAATCTTTAATGATTAGGTTGAAAATAAATATAATAAACATTTAAAAATAAATTAAAAATCATGAAATCAACAGCTTTTTTTTCTTAAAAATATTAACAAATTGATAAGCATTTAGCCAGGATAATCAAGAAAAACAGAGAGTGGACCCAAAAAAAATAATAAATGAAACAGTAGAAATAATATCTGATATTACAGAAATACAAACAAAGTTTATGAAAGCAGTCTGAGCAGTTACGTGTCAACCAACTGGACAAAATTAAAGAAATGGACAAATTACTTGAAACGTTCAGTCTGCCAACACTGAATAAAGAGAAATCTGAAAACTTGAAAAGAGCAATCAGTATAAGTTAAATAAAATCTATAATTTAAAAAATACCCCTTGAACAAAATGCCTGAATGCCTTCACTAAAACCTCTTTTGTCACAACTATTTCAAAAAAATGAAAGAGGAAAGAAAATTCCCAAAGTTACTCTATGAGGCCAACAATACCATGATAACAAAACCCATCAGTGACACTACCAAAAAAAAAATGAAAATATTAAGCCAAAATCCCTGATGAATATACATTCAAAAATCCTCGAAAAACATCAACAAATGAATCCAGCAATTCATAGAAAGGATTATACACGATGATCAGTTGGATTCCTTCCAGAGTCACAAGGATGGTTCAACTTACACAAGTCAATCAGCATGAAACATATTTAATAAAGGACGGACAAAATTCACAGGACCATTTCAATACACACAGAAAGAGTATTAGACAAAATTCAACATACATCATGATCAGAATTTTCATGAAATTGAGTACAATGGGAACATCTCTCAACATACTAAAGGCCATTTATAACAATTTATAGTACCCAGGGGAATGGCTGAAAGCCTTCTGTGTAAATTCGGGAACAAGACAAGGATTCCTAATCTCACCACTTCTGTTCAATAGTAATAGAAGAAAGGAAAAGGAAAAGAAAAAGAAGAAAAAGAAACACAAAATGGAAAGAAAGAGGCAAAATTGTCACCAGTATTGATGGCATAACAATCTACATAGAAACACCTAAGGACTCCAAACTGACTATTATGAACAATAAATAATTTCATCAAGGGAAAAGGGTACAAGGTTAATGTAAAGAAGTCTCTTGAATTTCTCCATATTAATCATGAGATACCATAAAATGGACGTTGAAAGCAATAATATTTAAAACCACATTCCCCCGAATATCTTGGAACAAATGTAACCATATATGCGAAAAATCTACACACTGAAAATTGTAAAATATTGACAAAGAAATCAAAAATGATTCAAAGAAATGGAAAGATGTCTGTGGTCTTGAATTCAAAGAGTTAATATTATTAACATGGCCGTACTACACAAGGAGACCAAAGGATTTAGTGCAATACCTGTTACGAAGCTGCAGTATTTTCCACAGAACTGGAAAACAACAAATCTGGAGGTATAATCCTCCCGGATACCTTACTATTCTAAAAACCTACAGTAAAAAAACAGTATTTCATTGGCACAGAGATATAATCAATGAAATTAGATAGAGAGCCTAGAAATATTTCCACACACCTATGAGCAATGAATGTATGATAAAATAGGCAAGAGTACACAACGAAGAAAAGAAAGTCTCGTCAATGGATGGTGTTGGGAAAGCTGGACATCTACATGTAAAAGTGAAATTAGAGCATTCCCTGACATCATATGCAAAAATAAACTCCAACTGTATTAAGGAGCTAAATGAAAGACCTGATACTATAAAACTGCCAGAAGGGAATATAGGTGATACCCTATTGGATATATTTCATAGGAATATTTTCTTATATCAGTCTCCTAAGACAAAAGAAATAAGAGCAAAAATAAGCAAGTGGGACCTAAACAAACTTGAAAATTTCTGCACAGCTAAGAACACTATCAATGAAATGAAAACGCTGCCTGTGTATTTGGAGAACATATTTGCAAACAATGCAAATGAGCAGGGGTAATAGATGTAGGTTAGTAGATGTAACATGGATTTAGATTACAAAACTCAAGATGAAAAACAAAAATCCAATCGAAAACAAGAGCAGAGTACCTGACTTAATAATTTTCCAAAGAAAACATACAGATGAGTAACAGGAAAGTGATAAAATTGCTCAACATTTCTATTTTATAGGTAATTACAAAACAAAACCACAATGAGATATCACTTCACACTAGTCAAATGGCTATTATCAAAAAGTCTACAAATAGTAAGTGTTGGACACGATGTGGAGGTAACAAATCTCTTGTATACTGTTGGTATGAATGTAAATTGGTATATCTTCTATGGAAAACAGTATTGAGATTTGTTTAAAAACTAACAAGTTAACTACCATATGACCCAGTATTACCTCTCCTTGGAAAAATCTGTGGAAAACACCCTAAATTTAGAAGAACCAATATTCACAACAGCATTGTTTATTTTATGAAAGACAGGGAAGTAATCCAAGTGTCCAAAGTAGACTATGGACTTAAGAATATATGATGTTTCTTTAAATATTCAATGGAATATTACACATCCATGAAAAAGCATAACACATTGCTATTTCAGTATTATGAATGGACCTAGAAAATATTGTGCTTAGTGAAGTAACTTAGATAAAGTCAAAAGAATATAATAAAATTTATATGTGGAATTTAAAGAATAACAAATATCTGTGTACAGCTATCTATAGCTATCTATTGATAGATGACAGATAAATAGATAAAAGATTAGATATATACATAAATGATAGATAGATAGATAGATAGATAGATAGATAGATAGATAGATAGACAGACAGAGACATGATGGAGAGGTAAAGAGATTAGGTAGACAAAACTTAAGCAGACTCAAAGATATGTGGAAAACTTTATGTTTACCAAAAGGGAAGGGAAAGAGAATTTAATGGTAGGACATTGAGAGATACAAAGTAGTATACATAAAGGAGAGAAGCAACAAGGCTAATCTGTATAGATCATGGAATTATACACAATACTTTAAATAATTGTATGTTACAATTATTGTAATAATTCATAATGCAATATAATATTCAAATTAGTTGGAATCACTATGCTGTACATCTGAAACTACACAATAGAGTAATCTACTCTACTTCAATTAAATATAAAACATCTCATGTATAAATTAGTCTTTTTTCTGCTGATAGCATCTTCCTTTAATATTGTTTTATTGTTACTCTTTACCATTTATGATTACTGTTTCAAATTATTTCTTTTACTGTTGTAAACATGTTACCAGTTTGAAATATCAATATTTATTCCAACTGATTTCGTATTTTTCCCTCTTTAATCCATATAGTAGACTAGCATTTAAAAACATAACCAAAGAAACAGTTGCAAGTTTCTCATGGTCTCTCCTTAGCATTTTGGTCAATGTTTTGCATATTTTTGCCATTTTATATTTCTTAGAAGACTTCTTTTGTACCCCTCTTATAAGGTGTAACCGTTTTGTTTTTTTCAACACATTCAGGTTTTGATTCTCTGTTAAAGTCTTTATTTTCACTTTATATCTAAATGATAACTGTGTAAGTATTATTGGGTGAGTGATTTCTTATTTCATTAGTTTGAAAATGTCATTTTATTTAATCTTGGCCTATGTTTTCAGCTCAGAAATGTGCTGATAGACTAATGGGGGTTCCTTTGTAAATTATCATATTTTTTTGGCTGCCTTTAAAATTTTTTCTCTGTCATTGACTTGCCAATTTGCATATGACGTATCTTGAAGGAGGTCCCTTTGTCTTAAATTTATTGGAGTTTTGTTGGCACACGGACTTGTATATCAGTTCCTTACACAGGTTCGGGAAGTTATCAACTATCACTTCTTTAAATAAACCATCAGCTGCCTTCTAAATTTCTTATCCCTCCAGGATTCCACTCTAATGTGCACTTCCTGAGGAAGTCTGAAGGCTATTGTAGAATTTTCTCACTTTTTAATATCTTGTATCTCTGCCCTTCTCCTTTAATTTCTAGTTTTGTATTGCTGAGTTTGCTAATCTCTCTTCTACAAAGACAGTCAACTTCCATTGCTTTCTGTTGCGTTCCTCATCTCATTTATTAAGTTCTCCTGGTCCTCCAATAATGTTTGGTTATTTTATAGTTTCAGTCTCTTTGGTAATGTATTCCTTATCATCATTTCATTTATTCCTGAGCTCGTTAAACTGCTTTCTGAGTTTTGTTTTGTGTATTGAGTTTCTGTATGACATCTATTTGGATTAAGTATTAGTTACATGGCAATATACCATGACTTTAAGTTTGTTTGCTGCAGGGTTGACATTGTGTGTGTATGTGTGTGTTCAGGTGCATGTGCGTGTGCGTGTTTGTCTGTGTCTGTGTCGTTGTATGTGTGTGTCTTTCAGTGAGTGTGTGTGTCTTAAAATGTAACTGTGATTGGTCAGGATCTTGATAAATTATTGCTCTGATGACACTAAATAACAGATTTGAAGTTGGAGTCCGTGTTTTTGTTTTCTGGTAGTTTGCAATATGGCACAATTTTTGATTTTACTTACCTGAGCTACCTGTGATAATATTTCAAAATGGCACTTTCCAGTCACTACTGTCTGGAAAAAGATGTACTTTCATTGTCACTTCTTACACTTCTCTGGTAGTTAATGCCACTGTTGTCACTGGGAGGTGAAACCTTCCTTTTATTTGATATCCCTTGAGAATCAGTGAGCACAATGAGGAAAGGTGTAAAGACAGGTTGGTATTTGGAATCAGGCAAGTGTCTTTGCCATGTCCAGTTTTGCAATGTAACTTGTCTCCACCACTGTGAATGGGGAATTAGGACAGTGTCATGAATGTCTGTGGGTCTGAAAGATGGAATTTCTGTCTCCATTGTGGCTCCCTCCTAGTTACCTGTGACCATGAGTACTGGTGCAGTTGGAGGCTGAAGCTGTGTGAACCACTGAGACCCTGTTTCTACTGGGTTCTCTGAACTTGTGGACTCAGATATCTTAGTCATGGGGCCTTGGTTGCAGACACCAAATCTGCTCTTCCCTCAGTTCAGCCTCTTTGAGTGTTTTATTACACCAAACTTCACCTTTTCACATGCGTTCTGTAGTATTGTTTTGTGTTGTAATTTTTTTTGAGATTTGAATGTTTTAATGACTGTAGATGTAAGGGGAAAGACAAAAATAATTTAAACATGTCATTTTTAAAAGTATATACTTTTTAACTAAAAGCTTAAATTCTACTAAGGACATTATAAGAACACAAAAGAAAGTGAACAAATCACCTCCCTTAATGTCATAGTACTGTAAAATAATTTGATTTTCCTGGGTTATTTTCTTCAATATTTTTCCCACCTACATGCACATTTTACTAAAATATATCCATATAATCTCTTTAAAATCAATGAAATTATTAAAATATTTCTCTGTGCTCTAAATATAGCCTTGTTGTTTCTCTAATTTATTACTAGTAGCTTTCACGTTTCTGTCTTCTCCATCTTTTTTCCCTTTCTCCACAGGAAACCACTACTTGGTACACTACACATATATATGTGATTCTGTTTCTGTTTTTTTATGATTATTTCTCTTATATATTTATTTTCCTCATTTAAGTGACAATGTAGAGTGTTTTTCTCTGTATGACTTATTTTCCTATGTGCAACACTCTCTGGGTCCATTCACATTGTTCCAAATGGCAGAATTTTATTTTTTAATTTACAATGACGAAGTATATGTTATGTTATCTATATCTAACATCTACTTCAGCCAATCATCTGTTGATGTACAGTTGATTTGTGCTTCTCTCCTTGGCTACTATAAATGATGATGTTAAGAAGTTTGGGGGTAATATATCCTTTAAGTTAATGTTTTCATTTTTTTCAGATTTATACCAAAAACAGGAATTGCTGCAACATATAATGATTCTATTTCTAGTTTTCTGAGCACTGTCCACACTTTTATACTAGTGGATACATCAATTTATATTTCCAACAACAGTGTACCTGGGTTCCCTCTTATCAAATTTTTATTAATTTTTGTCATTGGTAGACTATTTGTTAATAGACATTTTGGTTGCTGTGAGATTATATTTCATACTGGTTTTGATTTATGTTTTCCTAATGAATAGCAACGTTATGTATAATTTTATGTGCATGAAAATCATCCACATGTCTATTTTTGAAAAGTTTCCATGAAGATTCTTCAACTGTTTTCAAGTTGGGTTCTTTGTTTGTTAAATAGTGAGACTAATATGCTATACATATATTATGGATATTGACATCTTGTTGTTCTCATTATCTGAAATTTTTCCTTCTATTCTGTCTTTTATCATATGTCTTGCTGAAGGTTTCCTTTGCACTGCAAAAGGTTTTGCACTTCACATTTATACAAGAAGTAAATTCCCTATATCACATAGTACATCTATTTTTTCCCCAGTAAACTAAAAACTGTAATTGTTAGTTTTACTTTTTTTTTAATTTGGAGACAGAACAAAAATACACATTGCTATGATTTATCTCAAAGTCAGTTCTGCTCCTGTTCTTGGTCAGAAATTGTATAGTTTCGGGCTTTACATTTAGGAAATTAATCCATAATTATCTCATTTTGTATACTATGGAAGGAAGTGCTCTTCCATCTTCTTTTTCATATACTGTCAAGATTTCTCAGAACTACTTGTTGAAGAGACTGCTTTTTTCCACTGTGTACACTTGCATCCTTCATTGTAGACTAATTCACCATATGTGTGTGGGTTAATTTTTGGACTCTTTATTTTGTTCCATTGATCTATGTGTTTCTTTAAGTGCCATATTTTAATGTATTGATTACTGTAGCTTTGTAGTATGTTATAAAATCAGGGAGGGTAATAACCACATCTTTGTTCATTTTTAAAATAATTTTAGAAAATTTGGGTGTTTCAGATGTATGTATAAATTTTATTATTTTCTCTTTGTTTTGTGAAGAAACTTATGGATTCTGTGAGAATAGAAATTTACTAAAGGGAAAAACCTGAGAAAAATACTAAAGTATGGAAGATAAATCATACAATATTAGCAACAAATGGATTGCTGTATAAATCAAAGAAAAAATATATAAAGACAAATGACAACAGAAACAAAATCCATGGGTTATAACAAAAACAGTATTAATAGGGATGCTTATAGCAAAATAATCCCTCTTATACAAATAAGAAACATCTCAATCTTATAATATATTCTTACAAACAAAAGTTGTACCAAAATTTAAAACAAACTTGTTAGTAAAGGAAAGACAGGTGAAAGGACAGGACATAATTAAATAAGATAAAGATTAAATATAGAAACAGTTAATCAAATTAAACAATGGCTTTTGAAAGATAAATATAGTTGTTAGACTTTAACCAGACACATGAGCAAAAAAGAGAGTACAGATTAATAAACTGAGAAATAAATGAGAAGTTACAACTTATATCATAGAAATACAGAGCATCATAAGAAGATACAACAAATTATATGCCAATAAAATGAAAACCCTAGGAGAAATGGACTATTTCTTAGAAAGAGCTAATCTCCAGAATGGCACGAGTAAGAAAATATAAACAGATTATCACTTATGAAATTGAATATGTAATTAAACAAAATCTCCCAAGAAACAAAATTCCAGGCCTTGACAGCTTCACAGGTGATTTCTGCAAACATTTAGAGAAGAACTATCACATATACTTCTCAGAGAATTACAAAAATTTTGAGAGGATAGGAGGCTTCCTACCCCACATTTCTGTATCACACTACAACTAAAACTGGAACAAATACCTCAAAAAATTACAGGTTAAATAGTAATGATAAGCATAGATGTGAAAATCATCACTAAAATATTAGCAAATCAAACAGTACATTAAGAGGGTTATACATTATGGTTAAGTCCACTTTATTCCATGGATGCAAAAGTGATTCAATATCCACAAATTAATCAGATACACCACACTAACAAATTGAAGAATAAAAATTATATGGACATCTCAATAGAGTCATAAAATATTTTGAGAAATTCAGTATCTATTTATGAATATATTTCTCCTCAAAGTGGGCATGAGGAATCATACCTCAACACAGTTAAGGTCATAAATGACAAAAACTCAGCTAACATGACACTCACTGATTAAAACTGAATTCCTCTCCAATAAGAGCTGGAAGAAGACAAGAATGCTCATTCTTACTTCTTTTATTCCGTATAGTATTGGAAATTCTAGCCATAGCTTTCCAAAATAAAAGTAAATAAAATATAGCTATTTCAGAAAAGGAGTAAAAGAATCTGTTTGCAGATGACATACATTAAACAGAAATCCTAAAAATGATTCCACAAAACTACTAGGGCTTATCAATGCATTTGGTAAAATTTCAGAATGTAAAATTAACATACAGAAATCTTGCATTTCTACACACTAAGAACAAGCTAACAGATAGAGAAAGTGAGGGAACTGCCTCATTTACACTTGCAATACCAAAGAAAAATCAAAAATTTATCCAGCCAAGGAGGTAAAAGACCTGTACTCAGAACACTATAAAGTATTTATAACAGAAATTGAAGATAATGCAAACACATTAAAGGATATTCTGTGTTCATAGATGAGGAAAAAATATTGTTTAAATGACAGTATTAGCCAAGAATATACACAAATTAAATTCAGTGCCTATTGAAATACCAAGGGCATTTTCAGAAACTTGCAAAAAATAATTCTAAAATTTACATGTAAACACAAATGAGTTGAAATCACTAAAAAAAAGAAGAAAAGAATACAAACTAAAAACACAAACAACTGTGAGAAAGAACAAATAGGAATTATCACTGTCCCTGATTTTAAACTATAATACAAATCTACAGTAAGAAAGAAAATATGGTAGTGGCACAGAACAAACAGAATAATGGAACACAAAGAATGCCTTAAAATGAAATCAGACAGTTATTGTCATTTGGCCCATTACAAAAAATGAATATATAATGGGGGAAATGTTACCAACAGGCACATGAAACCGATCAAAATCACTAACCATCAGAAAAATGAACGACCAAAACACAATGAGAGTTTACGTCACTCCTGTCAGATGACTGTTATCAAAAAGATAACAAACATAAGTGTTGGTGAGGATGTATGACAAACAACCCTGATGCACTGCTGGAGTGAACGTAAATATGTGCTGCCACTGTGGAAAACCACATGGAGCTTGATCTAAAAATTAAAAATGAAATATAATCCAACATTTCTATACCTGGATACTTATTTCAAGAAAATAAAAACACTAATTAGTAAATATAATTTCAACCCTATACTCACTGCAGCAATATTCACAATAGACAGGATATAGAAGCAAATTAATTGCACATCAATAGATGATGGATAAAGAAGATGTGTGTTTATAGTATATACATCTACAAATATTAACTACAGATTTGTCTATATTTATATATATATATACACACACTGTATATATATGCCCTGTGTGTGTGTGTATATATATATAAATATATATATTATTATATATTATTATATATATATAAATATATATATGCACACACACACAAAATTACAATGGGTTATTACTCAGATATAAAAAGAATAAGTTCTTGTCATTTGCAACAAATGGGTAGACAAAGAGGGTAATATGCTAAGTGAAATATCTCAGAAAATAAATGACAAATGCTGAATGATTTTACTCATATTTATAATTTTAAACAAATGAACATAACAACACAGAAAAGGAGTTATAGATATAGAAAGAAACAGGTTGTTCACAAGAAGGAGGGAAATGGGGTGAGGAAAAGATAAAGCTGAGGAAAATGAAGAGAGAAAATTTTCCAGGTGCAAATTAAGTGAATCAGGGGCAAGAAATGTACTGTATGGGGAATAGTCAATGACTATGAAATATCTTTAAATAGCAAAATATCATAACTAGATATATTCTGGTGATCAGTTTGAAATATATTAAAAATATAAAAGGGTATGTTGTGTAAGAGAAACTAACACAGTGTTATAGATTTAAGTACATTTCAAAAACAAACATACTTATAGAAAAAAATTATATTTGTAGTTAACAGAGGTAGGGTTTGGGAAAGAGAATTGATTAATGCACTCAAGAGCTACAAATCTACTGCCGTAAAATAAACGTGATTTAGGGATGCCCCGTAGTAACATGAAAATTACAATAAATACTGCTTTATGTTCTATATGAATGTTGTTAAGAGAGTAGACCATAAGGTTTCTCATCAAGACCAAAAGACAAATAGTATTTCTTTTATATTGTATCTAAATGATATAATGAATTCTCCCTAAAATTGCCTTGATATTAATTTCAAGATACTTGTAAATCAAATCAATATCCTGTGCACCTAAACTTACACAATGTTTTATGACAATTATATCTCAATAAAAGCGGAAGAAAAATGGAAAATCAGTGGTAATTTTTCCCATGAAATTTCTCATGATTATTTTTGCAGCAAGTAATCTTGAGTCATGATATACTTATCCTAGGTAAAGATAATAATAAATAAGTGATTCTAAAATATTTTACATAAAGATACTTATAAAATTAGTGTTTTACCATGCCTTTATCTTTCTGCATGTTAACAGCCTACTGCTTCTGTAGGCGACAGAATTTCACTCTGTGTATTCATCTGAGATTAGGGAATGGGTGCAAATTTAAAACTGGCTGCTCTTGCTGTGAGTGATAAATTTCACTGTCTGTGACCTATGGTCTCATCTCCCCGACAGCATAGGTAAAAAATGAACATGCTAGGTTGCTAAAAATCTCAGTATGATAAAATCTCAGAACTCCTACAATTCTTAACTTTAATGCAATAGGAATACAATACTGACAAAAACTTGATTTTGGGTAACAATGTGGTGTTTTCTCATGGTTGCATTAGGGTATGTGAGGATAATCACTGAGATCCACAACAAACATTCTAGCTCAATTGCTGGGCAAAGAAGTGTAATGGTTCTGCATTATTAGCACTGAGTACTGCTTTCAAAATGATGACTACGGTCACTCTAATCCAGGTAGTCCAACGAAAGAAAGGTTATTGCTATTTCTAAGTGAACTGGAATAAGTCAGTAGTTCAGTCTCTATAAATATGTCACGGGGTGTTCAAAACCAAAATAAGTTATGGCAACAATTAGAATTAAAAAAAATTGGACATAAGCTTAAATTAAAAAGAAGACACAGTCTGTGCTGGGCTCTGTTAACCGGAGAATATATATGTCTCAGTCCAATTCAAGGGTTCAGTGGCTTGACCTTAGCATCAGCTCTGGATTCAAAGAACAGTTAACAATTAGTATACTGGGAGAAATATAATCTACCTCTCCCTGATCGGAAGAAAACCTGGTGGCTCAGTGAAACTCTTAATTCACAGAGATTCTGCCAGATGCAGAGGAATAATTCACTGATGACTCAAGTAAGAAAAACTTAGTTACTTCTTAACAAACCGTCTTCACACACACACAAAATGGTAGACAGATTTGTAGTTATTAGTGGGAAGTATTCAGTGGGCAAAGCACAGAGAATAGTTTTCACAGCACCACCCAAATTTTGTACATTTGCCAATAGTCTAGATTTTCCCAGGTAGAAAACTACAGATGGACAAACAATATCCTTCTTTAGAATTTCTAATTTTGAAAGTAAACTGTAGATTTTAACTTATCAGTATAGATCCTTGTTATGATGATCACGCTAAGACCCACTGTCTGATAAGAGAGCTGGAAACTAGCTGCCGAACAAGCCCATCTGAAGCCCAGACTGCTAATGCAAAAAAAACATAGCCACCATCTGAGCTGAGTTGACAAATTTAAAAGCTTGATGTTTCTGTTGTAGGAACAACAGGTGCTGTGCAGACACAGTTCTCCTGCTGCAAGTGGGCCTTTTTATTCTCTTGGTAAAGGTCATAATGGTTGCATGTTGCTAGAACATACCCTGGCTCATTTGATAATCTCCAGATTATCAAAGGCTTTCTTCACAACTGGTGACACATTTTCAGGACTCAAACTTGCCATTTCAGTCTTATCAGATGACACTTGCTGCATGATTGTGAGCAGAAGCCTTAGGCTCCCTGACCCTGCCTAAAGTTTTCCAGCATTTCACATTCTGAAAATGCTTCACTTTTATTTTAATTTAATGGGAAATAGACAAAGTCTTCTGTGAATATTTTATATTTCTTTATATCTGCAGAAATTTGGTATTCTTGCAGTTGGACAAATTTTTAATTCCACCACTCTCACCTCCTTTGAGTCCACACATTTTAGATTGCAATTTGGTAACTGAATATGACCGCTCCAACCAACGGGCAAGTATCACTTAGATACTTACTGTGTGAATGTTAGAAGGGGCACAATTTATGCGGGTGTATAAACCTACATTAAATGTTTGCAATGGCACTGTCTCTTCTGGACAAAGCTGTGATTCTAAGAAATAAATTTATTAGAAGTCAGCATAGTTATTCATATGGGGAAGAGAATCAGCAATTTTGGGGTGGGTGGGTGATGAAGAGACAGGAAAAAATGCAGCAAATGGGAATTTAGTGCTTTTGGCTTCTGGAGGTTTGAATTAAGAAGAAAATAATACTTTGTCTCCTGTACCTACATCCACTTACTGTCTTGAGTGACTAGTCCTTGGGCTATGAAAAGAGCTAGTTTGTGGTGAAGAGTAAAGACCATAACGAAATAGTTTGAAAACCATGAGAGTTTTGTTGTTTCAGGAAAGTATATTTTGCTTAAAGTCAACATGTATTTTTCATTCACTAAATAATAAAATGCATTCTGTGGCATGTGCTGTGCTATCTGTGCCAGTATCCAAGTTAGACAAGGAAGGGGGGATAGACAGAAAACATCTGGAGGAGGTGGTTTCTGTGCTGAGACTGGGAAAGTCTAAGTAGGTAAAATGAGGACACCCTAAGCACAAGGATGAGCTGAAGCAAAAGTGGTGAGGTTGCAGCTAACATAGTTGACAAGCATTTGCCTGGATGTATCTACAGATACAGTGAAACATTAAGATATGCCAAAGTACTCAGATGCCGAATTTATAAAGAAATAACAAAACTAAGTTGAGTTTCTGGGGTTAGATTTAGAAAGGCGTACAGTGCCTCCCTGAGGACATAAGCTTGTATTTGGCTGGAACATAAAAGTAACATAAAGTATTGACTAGAAGATATAGTGTAGACTCTTGAGGGCAGGAAATGAAAGCACCAATTGGAATGCTTTGAGAACAGCACAAAGAACACCATAGATAAAATTGCTTCTTAAATTCTACCACATGATGGATGTGCCATCTGGGACTACATCATGTGTCCTTTATGATTCCAGGGATGACATAATCCCTGGGCTGGTTCCGGCATTTATCTCCTGTTTCAACATATCCTAACTTATCACTTTTGATACTTTCCAGGATGAACCAGAAGCCACTTAGTACTTTTCCCTCTCTCCATGTTTTAGTCTTTTCCCAAATTCTTCCATTTTCTCTTATTTCTTACAAGAAATTATTTAAATTTACTCCTATATTGTTCCATCAAATGATCATATGAATCAAATATCTCTTTTTTTCTTTAAATGGTAACTTAATCTCCCATTTAACACTTATGTCTACTTAAAAAAATAAGGAAAATACAGGTACACATCTATGTTTATTGTTCAAATAAGAATATTGCAGATATTTGTTGACATTTGCCAACATCAATTTTAATCTTTGTTATCCTGCATAATCTGGTAGTCCTCTGGTAGATCAGTTGTAATTAGGATGACATTCATAAGCTGAAGATGGTTGATGATTTGGCCTTGAAAGAGAAGTAGCTGATGTATTGGCTATCTCTGGCACTGGAAACCGTGGGTTGCTACCTGGTTGAAGTTTAGAAAAACGACCTTCACTGGCAGATATTTTGTGATATCCATTTGGAAAAGTAGGAGGTTCCTCCATCAGTCCAAAATAATTGCACTGTATGGGAGATAAGGTGCTGTACTGAGAATTAGAAGTTGTAGTTGTAATGAAGTTCACAACACGGCCATTTGCTTCATTGTAGCTGCTTTGAGAGTGCCCGTGGATAGTGGTCAACTGATTTAAAATAGCACATTGATCCACTGCAATTTGTTCTGGATGTCTAAATGACATTGATCATAGAGGAGAAAAATCACCTCTGATCAGGCTATTCGTATCAACTTTTATGTGGCTAGTAGAGGGCTTTCTTATTAGAAGCATGTTTAAATTTGCAGAAGGTAAAAATGCACTTTCTCCTCTGTTGTCAGCCACAAAATCTGAACTATGAGTGTCCACATTACCCCCTGCTTTAAGTGCTTCTTTTTGAAATCTTCAGCCAATGAAGATACCAGAGAGGCATTTTTAATCCCAACTATTCCTTTTATTCTCACTGAAATCAGGGGACAGCCTAGTTTAAAATTAGGATTATGATAGAACTGCTGCTACAACCAAAGGAGAAAGATTTTAGTAATATTTTAAACCGAAATACAAGACTACAATAAGCCTAACCTATAAAACCTCAGAATTCACGTTTACTATGCAAAGATATTATCATCAAAATATGAACATTGCTGACGATATTTTGAAGTTCCTTATTTGGAAAATACCATTTAAGAAGTATAGTCATCAAATTTATGAAGTTAGCATTTGCAGTAATGGTGAATGCCACTTTTTAAAAGCAGTTTTAATACCTTTATTTAAATTTGTGGTAAGATTCATAGTTGTAAGCAAATTCTCATAATCTTGACTACATAAGACACTGTGCTCATTTTTTTGAAAAATAAAGTATTTTAGCTTTAATAGTTTTGTACAATTTTCAAAATCTAATTTTACATATATATTACCATAGATTGATGTACAAAATAAAATTTTATATATAAGTTACCAAGTGGTAACTAAAATTTCTGAATACCTTGCTTAAAACAGAGACTTCTTTTTCTTCTGCCTGAAAGACAGCTAGAAAAGCAGATCTTCGAAAATTCTGCTGCACTTTATTAAATCCATAAAGGTTAAGCTGTCTTACTAAACTTTTCATACTTCCAGGTTCAAATATTCTGAAAGGAGACTTTCTTTCCAAAACTTCCTTCATAAAGGCATCTTCATCCATCACTATGGAAGTTCCATTATCATCCCAACAGATGGATTTAAATTGGTCATTCCCAGCCATTTTCCAGAGTTTTCTTGGATATGTCAGAGAATGAAAATCATTATCTTCATCTGGTTCAGAGACACAATGTTTGTAACATGGCCTTTTTATCAGGGATTCTTCAGACAAAGTCTGAAAAACATTTTCCTTAATCATAGACCTCAAGTCCAAGTCCCCAGAGAATGTTTGATCACACAATAGAGATCTACTGTACATTCCTGAAGCAGTTGGTCCATATTTAGGAGACACAACTTGAATTTCTGTAGAAACATGTGCCATCTCAAATAACATTTTCAATAACTACTTTTCTAATCTGCATAATTTTGAGCACTGCAGCTTCAAATGCTGCTTTGGTGGGCCAGCACAGATAAACTACGAGGCCATCACAATGGTTCTCAACTTGAGAAGCTGTGACATCACAATCAACTGGTCTCCTAGCAACTCAAGTGTAACATTCAGCCAGTGTTTACTTCTCATTCATTCAGTTAAAGTGAAGCATATATGATGCTTAATTTTATACGGTGATCTGCAAATTTTATCCCCACAAAATCTATTTAAATAATTTAATTTTGGTGTCTAAGAAATAAAACCAATCTCCATCCTTTTGTACACAAATTTATACCAATTATGTGAACAGAGAATAAAAAATCACAAAATATATAAAATAATTTTAACGTTTTGGATTTTAAAGTGAAATTTGTGTAAAATATTTACAAAAATTTATAACTATTTCATTATCATTTGTAATTAAAGTGAAACATAATTTGATTTGGAAGTGGAAGTAGTTTTTTATCTGTGTACATTACAATAAGTAGCTCTATATTCAACACATGAGCAGAATAAATATTAGTTTATTTGTTATGTTTATATATAAATGGTAAATATTTATGAAATAAAATTAGATTAAAATAATCAATCAAATTTAAGATATTCTAAAGGGGGGAATTTTTGTTTTAATTTGTAGTTCAGTGCTATAAGTAAAATAAATGTAGTTTAGTATACTACTTTAAAATTACACAAGAGAAAATCTTACAGTATTCTTACAAATGTTTATTTTTGCCATTCTTTCACTCAGAGGTTTTCAGTCCCTAGAAGGAATAAATTTTCTTGTCATCTTTATAATACATACTCTTGTGGCTTCTGTTAAGTGTTCTAAATTGATGTTGATAAATACACTTAGGCACAAGATCTTGGGTTCAATAAGCATTACCTCCATTTAGGGGAAAACAAAAAATCAAAATACAAAGAAATTAGAGAATACGTGGGTTGGGGTGGAAAAGACCAGGTAATGCATTTTAGGAAGCAATATGTTTCTCAGTCCTGAAACAGTTGTCATTGTTAGTAAAATATGGCATTTTAAGGCAAGTGTTTTGTTCACTAATTGTAAATAATAGCTATGTTCTAATCAGTAAACTGTAATAAATCAAGTTCAACCAAAATTTATATTCTTAAATAAGAAATTAAATCCATTAAACATAAACCAAATTCAAAATGAGAGACAAAATTTTTGAATAAATAAATCTACACTCAAGCTACAATGTAAATTTCTCATTCAGTATGTGTATATTCCATTCAAAATAAACAATAGCAACCTGAATTCATTGCATATTATAAATATTATAAACTATAGTTAAGAGGGATTTAGTTCTGATTCATAAATATTATTTAACATACGCAAAGTAATATATGTGATACCATCCCTTTAAAAACAGAGAATTCAGTAATAACAGTCTCAAGAACTGTAGGAAATTTATTGACAGATCTAATCTTAAGTTTTCTATAAAAGTATTCTAAACAAATTCACTTTAGATAGAATGTAACTAAACATAGTAAAAGGCATATATGTAATACCCATGAATAAAATCAAGTTCAATGTTAACATACAGAAAGTTTTATCTCAGGTCCAGTAATAAAAAAAGTAGCTCATTGTCACAAGTCCTAAATTACACTTCTAGAAGTCTGAGCCAGAACAACTAGTCAAGAAAAAATATAAAATGCATACAACTTGTAAAGAAGCAGTAAAATTTTTACAGATGACATAATTATACATAGATGGAAAACTCCATAGACTCCTCCAGTGACTGTTAGAAATAATGAACATACTTAGTAAACTTGCAGAATACAAAATCAATATACAAATATTCGTTGTAATTTTATATAGTAAGAACTCATTATCAGAAAGAGAAATTGGGAAAACAATTGTGTGTAAATTTATACCATAAAGAATAAAATAGGAATAAATTTGATAAGTGAAATAAAAGATCAAAACATAGATCAATAAATTACAGGTGTAAGAAATAAAAGTAAACAAAATAAATAAAAGATATTCTGTGTGCATGGATTGTATACAATGTGAGGAAATACTCTAATTTATATTTCTCATGTTCAATCTCTCCAGCACTACATATTTAGGAGAATGTCTTTTCTTCATTTTATACTCTTGCTTCCTTTTTCATGGGTTAATTGATCATAAGTGTGAGGGATTATATCTGGTTGCTCTATTCTCTTCTATTGTTTGGTGTCTGTTTTTGAGTCAGTATCATGTTATTTAAATTACTAAATCTTTGTAGGACTGTTTAACGTCAGAGAACTTTTCACTATTAGATTTAATACATATTTTCAAGATTATTTTGGCAACTCATGTTTTTTGTGGATACATATAAATTTTGAAATTATTTGTTCAATTTAATGGAAAAATCTCATGGTTATTTTGACATGAATCACACGAAATGTAGATTGCTTTGGGTAGTATTGTTGTTTCAACCAAATAGTTTCACATCATTAACATAAGAGATATTTTCATTTCTTTGGATCAGTTTTAATTTCCTTCATCAATGTTTTCTATAATTTAATGTATAGGTTTTCATCTCAATTGATAACTTCATTTCTAACTATTCTTTACATATACATAAAATTACATATATTATAGTTTTAAACACGTTCCTACACAATTACAACAGGCAGAAGGCAGTGGCAAGACATATTCAAAGTCCTGAATGAAAGAAAGATGTTATCTAAGATAATATATCAAGCAAGGCTATCCTTTAGAATAGAAGGAGAGAAAAATAACTTCTGAAAAAACAAATATAGAAGAATTTAGCAACAGAAAAAGAAATAATGAAAGATCTACTCTAAAACAAAAAGAAGCAGGATGTTATAGAAAAGAGAAAGGCATAATTAGAAAGGCAATAACTACAATGACTTACAATAGCATAAACATGATGTTGTAAAACAGGACATCAAAATTTTTAAGTGTCAGAGAGTGAAACAGTATAATAAGAGTATTTCCTTCTTGTTTCTCTTCTCTTTAGGATGGGTTAGAATTTGTATTCCTGTCAGTTAAAATAAATAGATATAGTAATGGGTCAATATACATACAAAACATGTCAACCATAAGTCAAAAGCTTACAGTGAAGTCACAAATCCAAAAAGAAACCAGGATAATAAAAAAAATTATCAAGCCACAAAAGAAAAAGAAATGAACAAAAAGGAAATACAAAATCAAAAGGAAAATGAAGTTCAAAATGGATATAAACACCAGTCTATCATTAATTATCACAATTCTTAATAGACAAAGTGCCTGATTAAAAAGATAAATATTGTCAGATGGGATAACATAACAAGACCCTACATAATGAAGATACAAGAGACCCACTTTAGTAAGAGGAACACACATAAATGAAGTCAGAAGATTGAAAAATATATTCCATGCAAATGGACATGAAAAGAAAGCAGGACTAGCAGTACTGACTTCACACAAAATAGACTTTACAACAAAGACCACAGAGAAAGATAAACAAAGACATTATATACTGATTAAAGGAGCAGTAAAAACTGAGGGTATTATGCTCATTAATATATATGCCCTCAATATAGGAGCATCTAAATACATAAAGCAAATACTAATAGATAAAAAGGGAGAAATGGATGGGAACACAATCACAGAAGGAGAATATAACTCCCCATTACCATCACTAGACTGGTCTTTCAGACAGGAAATTAATAAGGGAACAAAGATACTAAAAGTTAAGATAAAATAATTGGAGTTGGCTGATATTTTCAAAACAGTACTTCTCCCCAAAGCAGAATATGCATTCTTTCCCAGTGCACATGAAACATTTTCTTGGAAAGATTATGTACTCAGGCACAGAAAAATCCTCAAAAAATTTAAGAAGATAATAATTATTTCAAGCATCTTTTCTGAGTATAATACCATGAAAGTAGTAATCAATCACAGAAAAACAGGGAGAAAAAAATGACAGCAAGAAGATTAAACAACATGGTACTAAAACAAGAGGGGAGTTGATGAAGTAAAATAAGAAATTAAAAAATATCTTCAGAAATATGACAAAACACTATGCAAAGTTTATGGAATACAATTAAAGCAGGCTTAAGAGGGAAGATCATAGTGACAATGCCCTCCTCAAAGAAGAAGAGCATTTTCAAATAAATAATCTAAAGTCCTATGTAAACTAATCATGAAAAGAAGAGCAAACAAAACTAAAAGTCAGCAGAAAGAGGGAAATAATAAAGATAAAGGAAGGAATAATTGAAGTAGAGATTAATCAATAGAAAAAATCAAACTCTTTCCTGAAATAGTAAACAAAATTGACAAAACTCTGGACAGACTCATCAACAAGAATAGAGAGAGAACACAAATATCATAAAAAATGACAATGGGGAAACTACAAAGAGTACAACAAATTTGCAAAATACCATCAGGGAATACCATGAGCAACTCTATGGAAACATACTGGATAACCAGGAAGAAATGCAGAAGTTTCTGGAAATATTCAGCCAGCCATTTTTGCATTAAGAAGAAATTGACCATTTGAACAGACAGATCACCAGAAATGGAATAGAATTATCAATAAAATAAAAAATCTCTGCAAACAAAAATTCAGACCCAACTAGCTTCACTGGGGAATTTGACCAAACATAGAAAGAAAAATCCATATGACTCTTCCTCAAGCTTTTCCAAAAGATTGATATGGAGAGAGTACTCCCAAACTCACATCATAAAGCCAACATCAACTTGATACCAAAACCAGACAAAGACACTATTCCAAAAGAATACTATAGGCCAATATCATTGATAAACATAGATGTAAAGGTCTTTAAGGAAGTATTAACAAACAGAATCCAACAACATGAAAAAAAAGATTATACACCATGGTCAATTTAGGTTCAACCCAGGAACGCAAAGATGGTTGAGCATATGCAAATCAATCAATCCATTGTGATACACCATATCAACAACAGAGAGGACAAAAAAACAACATGATCATCTCAGTAGATAAAGAAAAAGCATTTGATAAAATTTAACACCTATTTGCAATAAAAGTTCTTATCACAGTGTGCATAGAGGGACCATATTTCAACATAATGAAAACTATTTATGACAAACATATACCAGCAAATTACTCAATGGTGAAAAACTGAAACCCTTCCCACAAAAAGCTGAGACAAGACAAGGTTGCCAATTCTCACAATTTCAATTCAATATAGTCTTAGAAGTCCTAGCCACAATGATCAGGCAAGAAAAAGAAATAAAAGTATTCAGACTGGAAAAGAAGAGGTAAAATTGCCACGATATGCAGACATGACACTATATATAGAAAACTGTAAAAGCTTCACAAAAAATACTTAGGCTAAAAAAGGAACTGGTCAAGCTACACAGATTAATGTAAAAAACCAATTTCATTTCTTTACACTAACATTTAATCAACAGGAAAACAAAGTATAGAAACAACCGCTTTTATAACTGCACCCAAAACTATAAAATGCTTAAGAATAAATCTGACCAAGGAGGTGAATGGCTTATACATAGAGAACTAGAAAACATTGATTGAGGAAATCAAAAAAGATTAGAAGAATTGAAAAGATACTCAATGGATTTGAAATGGAAAAAACAATATTGTTAAAATGGCAATACTGCCCAAGGCAATCCACAAACTTAATGTGATTACCTATCAAATTTTGCAGAACATTTCTTTTTGGGACTGAAACAAATGATCCTAAGATTTACACAGAGCCATAAAAGATCCAGAATTTCCAAAGCAATATTCAAGAAAAAGAAACAGGCTGGAGGAATAAACAACCAGGTCTCCATACACTATTGCAGAGCTACAATAATCAAAATGACATGATATTGGTACAAAAACAGGCATATGGACCAATGGAACAGAATAGAGGGCCTAGGAATAAATCTACAGGCCTATGTTCAATTAATATTTGACCGAGTAGCCAAGAATTTGAGAGAGAAAAGACCATCTCTTCACCAACTGGTGTTGGGAAAAGTGGATAGCAGCATGCAGAGCAATGGAGATAGAACACTCCTTCACTCCATACACAAGAATAAACTCAAAATGGCTTGAAGACTTAAATTTAAGGCAAGACAGAGTAGAAGAAAATATACGGAAAACACTCTGAGATAATTCTCAGCAATGATGTCCTAGAACAGCCTACCCAGGTAATGGATGTAAGAGCAAAATTAATAAATGGTACCTAATTAAACTTATAAGCTTTTGCACAGCAAATTTAACCATAAAGAAAGCAAAATGACAACCTACCGGATTAAAGTAAATATTTAGAAGTGATGCAACTGACAAAGGCTTAATTTCCAAAATATAAACACTTCATACCACCTAATAATAAAAAAAAACTACAAGAAACCCAATCTGAAAATGGGCAGAAGCACTAAAGAAGCAATTCTCAAATAAAGACATACAAATGACACAAAGATATATGAAAAAAAATTGCTCACCATCATTATCAGAGAAGGGCAATTCAAAAGATTAATGAAGTATCAGCTCACAATTGTCACAATGGCCATCATTCAAAACTCCACAAACAATAAATGCTGGGGAAGCTGTGGAGAAAGAGAACCCTCCTACACTGTTGAAAGGAATGTAGTTTGGTTCACTCATTGTGGAAACCAGGATGGGGATTCCTCTAAAGAATATAGACAACATACAACCCAACAATACCACTTCTGGGTATATATCAAAGGGAACTCTAATTCAAAAATACATCGGCACCAAAATGTTCTTAGCAGGGCTATATACAACAGCCACGACATGGAAGCAATCTAATTGTCCAACAACAGATGACAGTATTCAGAAGTTATGCCGTATTTACACAATGGAATAATATTCTGCAATAAAAAATGATAAAACAATGACATTCATAGAAAAACGGATGTCCCCAAAAAGTGTCATTCTAATTGAAGTAAGCCAGAAAGAGAAAGAAAAATAATACATGACATGCTATATGTGGAACCTTAAAAAAAAAATTGGTTGAGAACACTATGGCTTCTTCTACAAAACTGAAACACAGTCGCAGATCTACTAAACAAATTTATAATTACTGTGGAAAAGGGCTACAAGAGGATAAATCTGGGAGCTGTAGATTTATAAATGTTATCCACTATATATAAAGATATATTTTTTCAAAATTATTTTTTATAACACAGGGCAGTAAGTTAAATATCTTGAAGTAATATTTACTAGGCACACAAATATATGCATGTATGGGAACACTGTGATAAACCCACAGATTCACACATTGTAAATTGCAGTTCTTCAATGATTAATAAATGAATAAATATGTAAATAAATAAATAAATAAATAATAAAGAAATAAAAAATATTTAATTATAAATAAAATACAAATATTCACACTATCTTTACACCTCACGAATCCAGGAGAAAACAGAAAGAATAAAGAAGAAAATTCAATGAATGAGTGTAAGGCAAATAACAAGAGAAACAATTGAAAAGATAAAAAAAAATACCAAAGTCTGTATCTTTTAAACATAAACTGGACAAAAGTTTAGATTGGCTAAGAAAATAAAGACTCAAATAAAATAAGAAATAAAAGAGAAGATTTTACAACTGATGTTGTAGAGATGCAAAACATCATAGGAAATTACCACTAGCCAAAGATTTGAATGACCTAGAACAAAAGACAATTTCCCAGAAACATATGTCTTCTAATACTGAATCAAGAAGTAATAAGAAATTTAAATATAGCAAAAGTTTGTATGAGTAAATCAATAATCCAAACGTCTGAAACCAGAAAAAATTTACAAGACGGCTTTACTGGTGAATTCTGTCATACATTTGAAGACAATTTTTCATCAATTCTTCCCCATATCTTCCAAGAATTTGAAGGGGGTGAAAGATTCTAAACTTATTTTATGATGCCAGCTTTATTTGCATAACAATGCTAGAAAGGACATTATATGCAAAATATAGAATATTATCCCTGATGAATATATGTGCCAAATTTCTCAACAAAACACATGCAAAATGAATTCAACACCACATTTAATGTATCATACACATTCATGAGTAAAGGGTTTTATCCCTGGGTTTAAGGATACTTCAAAATATTCAAATCACTAAAGGTGACATGCCACACCAATAGAATGAGAAATAAAACTCACATAATCATCTCAATAGGTGCAGAAACAGCATTCTGTATAATGCAACATCCTTTTAAGATACTCCCATCAAATTAAATTAACCCTGTCAGTGGCACGATATCTTATACAAACAAACACTGTGTGGAGAAAAGCGGAGTAGTTCTCTGTTTATTGATTCTTAGAAAAAGTGTTTATATGGGACATGCACAATGCCTCACATATCATCTAAGTTATAACAATGTTGATAATCTTAAGCAATTTATGTCCCCATGCTCTTGCAGTAAGCACAGAATGTTAAATTATCAAGGATTGTTTTAAAGTTCACCATGGAACTTCATTAAGTAGGCCATCTCTTATCCAGGCAGCTGTGCCTGTCTTAGGTTGCCCTCCTCTGAGAAACTTACCCAGCATAGGCTATCCAGCCATCCATATTGGATACATTGATTAGGCCATTTCTTCTCCAGCCTGGATATGTGACATTCCTCACAGCTTGTTTATCAGTTCAGCCCATGGGCTTATTCTCTAGAGCCTTCAGACAGGGACCTACATACCCAACATTCCTTGACAGAAAAGTGGATGAAGAAAATTTGAAGTATATATGAAATGTAATCAATACTTTTCATTCCTATCAACAGTGTCCACGATGTTCCTTTTTCTCCACTATCTCACAAACATCTATTTCTTTTCTTTTTGATGAGAACCTTCTGACAAGTGTGAGTTCTTGTCTCATTTTTGGTTTATGACTTTTGTAATAATTTATAACTCTGAAAATATTTTCATTTTTTCTTTAGCCTACTCTATGTTTTCTACAGAGAATTGATTTAGATCTATCAATTCAGTTCCTATGGACTTTTTTTAATTGGACTGTTTGGTCTTTTTTGTTGTTGTTTTGGGGAAAGAGTTTGACATATATTTTGGATATTAACACTTGATTTGAAAATATCAATTGAAAAAATATTCTCCCATTGTGTTGATTGGCTTTTCATTTTATTGATCATTTTTTCTGCAGTGTAAATCTGTTTAGAGTGATACAATCATATTTTGTTAGTTTTGCTTCTGCTTCCCTTGCCAGAGGAGACATATGTAGAAACAATTTAAGTTCGATGTCAGAGTGTACTTCTTATATTTTACCCTAGGATTCTTTGTTTTCAGGGTATATGTTTTATATCCCCAGGAGTGGGATTGCTGGGTCATATGTAGTATCTATTTTTATTTTTTAAAGGAACTTCGATACAGTTTCCAAAGTGGTTGCACCAATTTTCATTCCCACCAATAGCGTTGGTAAGTCCCTATTTCTCCACAACCACCCCAGTATTTATTATTTGTAGACATTTGGATGACATCCTTTCTCAATATTGTGAGGTAAAACATTATTTTATTTTTATCTTGCCTTTGTAAAATGATTAGCAACGTGAGCATGTCATTATGTTCCTGTTTGTAATCTGTGTGCCTTCTTTAGAGAAATGTCTTCTGCTCATTTTTTGGCTGAGTTGTTTGTAAATTTTTGAAATGGATTTTTATGAACGATGTGTGTATTTTAGAAATTAGCCTCTTGTTGATTGTATTGTTTCCTAATGTTTTCTGCAATTGGAATTTCATCTTTTCATTTTGTTTATGTTGCTGTGTAGAAGCTTTTAAGTTTAATTAGGATCTTTTTGTTTATTTGGTTTTATTGTTTTTTGCTTGGGAGTGTGATATATGAAAATTTTGCTACAATATATGTCTTGTTTTCTCTATGTTAGTTTCCAGGAGTTTTATTGTGTCATGTATTAGATTCAGATATTAAAATCATTTTGAATTTATTTTTGTACAGTTTGAGGGAGTGTTCTAATTTCATTGATTTACATGTAGCTGTCTAGCTTTCTCAACATCACTTGCTGAAGACTGTCTTTTAGGTAGGGTATATTTTTGTTTCCTTTGTCATAGTTTAGATGATCATAGGTGTGACGTTTTATTTCTGCCTCTGTGTTTTGTTCCAGTGATATAGATGTTTGTTTGTTTTGCAGCATTGTGCTGCTTTGATTACTGTATTTTTGTAATATAGTCTGAGATCTGGGAGGGTTATGGATTATGAATCCAACTTTGTTTTTTTCCTGATTGTTACTTTTGGAGTTCTTGTTCTTTTGCACTCCCATACAAATCATAGGACTGTTTTTAGTTCTGTGGAAAATAACATGTAGTTCGATCTGAATCACTTTATATGTGTAGACATCTTTTGTAGTATGTATATTTTAACAAAATTAATTCTTGTAAACTAAGACCTTGAGATTTCTTTCCATTTTTGCATCATCTTCAAATTTCTTTATCAGTGTCCTATTGATTTTATTATCTTGGTTTTTTCATAGGTTTTTCATTTTTTGATCTGATTTCATATGGATTTTTTAAAATTTTGGAATATTTAATTGTTAGTGTAAAGAAATGTGACAGTTTTTGTATATTAATCATGAATCATGCTACTTTGCTAAATGTCTTTTTTAGTTTTAGTTGTTTTGGTGTGGAGAATCTTTAGAGTTGTCTATATAGATTATCAAGTCATCAAAAATAATAACAGATTTACTTCATTCAATCCAACTTGAATAGCTTTATTCTTGTCCAATTGCTGTTGCTAGGACTTCCCATACTGTATTTAATACAAATGTTGAGAGTGAGCATCCTAGTCTATTTCCTTAATTTGGCTTTCAGTTTTTCACTTTTGCATATTATGTTGTCTGTGGGCCTGTAATTAAAGACTTTATTTATGTTGAGATATATTTCCTGAATCCTACTTTGGTAAGACGTTTCTGTCGTTTTTGCTGTTGTTGTTGTTGCTGTTTTTGCTGTTGTTGCTGTTTTAATGAATAAACGTTGAATTTTATGAAATGCTTTTTATGGATTTATTGGGATGACCATGTAATTTTCTCTTTTTCTTTCGATAATTCAGTGTGTCAAACTGATTGATTTGTGTATGTTGATCCTATCTTGTGACCCTGCAGTCATTCCAAGTTGATCATGGTATATGATTCATTTCAGTTCTTGCTGGATCTAGTTTGCTAAAAATATTTTGTAGAATTTTCTTTTCTAAATCTAACAAATATAATGCCTTGAAGTTCTCTTTGCCCGTACTTTGTTTGTTGACTTTGCTATCAGGGTGATTATAGTTTCATAGAATAAATTTTGTTGTTTCCCACATCTTCACTATGTTTGAATAGTTTGAAGAGTATAAGTTCTGCTTTCTGTTTTTGTACAGTTCTCCACGGGAGCTGTTTAAATCTGAACTTCTATTTAACGATTTTTTTAAATGCATATTCTATGTTTCTTCTAGTAAACAGATTGTTCAAATTATTTGTTTCTCCCTATCTCTGTCTCTTTCTAGACATTTGTCTATTTCTTCTAAGTTGACAAGTTTATTGTCATGTAAGTGTTGACAAAATGATCCCTCTTTTGTATATCTCAGGTAACAATTTTTATTTCTCTTATTTTATTTCTTACTTTATTTCTTTGGAGCATCTCTCTTTTATTCATGATGCACCTGGCTGCAGGTTTTTTGATTTGTATATCTTACAAAAAACATAAAACTAAATCTTTAGTTTTACTACTCTTTTGCATAGTTTTCTTTTCTGTATAATTTATATTTACACCTGTAATATTTAGGGTAATATTTTTCTCTTTTTATAACTTTTTTATTGATTTAAAGTCATTTTACAAATTTTTCTCAAATTCCAGCCTGAAGCATAATTTTTCAGTTACTATGAAAATATATGCATTTTTGTCCCATTTTTTCCTCTGTCAGCTGCTGTAAGATCTTTTACATATTTCTCTGTGCTATACACTACAATCCTGTTTACCTATTCTACAATTTTGACTTCTCAGTCTATCTCTTCCCACCCCCAGCCACATGGAAACCAAAACTTTGTGTTCTATGTCTGTGAGTCAATTTCTGTTTTGTATTTGTGCTTTTTTTGTTTTGTTTAGTTTTGTTTTTAGATTCCACTGATGAGCCATGTCATATGGTATTTTTCTTTCTCTTTCTGGCTTACTTCACTTTGACTGAATTTCTACAGAAGCATCCATGTTGCTGAAAATGATGTTATGTTGTCAGTTTATATGCCTGACTAGTATTCCATTGTATAAATATAACACCTCTTTTTATCCAGTCAACTGTCAATTGACATTTAGGCTGTTTACATTTCTTGGCTATTGTAAATATTGCTGGCTATGAAAAATGGGGTGCAGGTGTCATCCTGAAGTAGAGTTCCTTCTCGATTTATGCCCAGGAGTGTGAGTCCTGGGCCATATGGCAAGCCTATTCCTAAGTTTTGAGGAATCTCCATCCTGCTTTCCACAGTTTCTGCACCAAATTTCATTGCCACCAGCAGTGAAGGACGGTCCCCTTTTCTCCAAAGCCTTTCCAGCATTTGTCATTTGCGGAATTTTGAATGATGACCATTCTTACTGGTGTGAGGTGATACATCACTGTAGTTTTGATTTGCAATTCTCTGATAATCAGTGATATTTAGCATTTTCTGATGCGCCTTTTGATCATTTGTATGTCTTCTTTGGGTAATCACTTGTTCATGTTTTCTGCCCATTTTTAAATTGGGTTGTTTATTTTTTCTTATTCAGTTGGGTGTCCTGCTTATATGCTCTGAAGATCAAGGCTTTGTCTGTTTCATATGCAATTCTTTTCCCAATCGGTAGGTTGTATTTTTGTTTAACTTTCGGTTTCTTTACTGTGCAGAAGCTTGTAAGTTTCATTCGGTCTTATTTGTTTATTCTTGCTTTTATTTCTTCTATGGGAAAATTTTCAAGACTTATGTCAGATAATTTTTTGCCTATATTTTCCTCTTGGAGGATTATTGTATCTTTTGTTATGTTTAAGTCTTTGATTCATCAAGTTTATTTTTTTGTATGGTATTCTAGCTTCATTGGGAGTGTTCTAGCTTCATTGATTTACATGCTGCTGTCCAGCTTCCCCAACATTTGCTGAAGAGTCTCTCTCTATTTCATTATACTTTCTTGCCTCCTTTGTCGAAATATATTTTCCAAAAGTTTGTGGGTTCATTTCTGTGCTCTCTATTCTCTTCTATTTGCATATATGTCTGTTTTCTGACCAATAAAGTGCTGTCATGTTGACTGTAGGTCTATAGTATTATCTGAATCATTAGCGTAAGGAAATGCCACTGATTTTTGAAACTTAATCTTGTAACTTGCTACCTTGCTGAATTCTTTGTTCAGCTATGGTAGTTTTTGTGTGGATCTTGTAGGGTTTTATATATATAATAACATATTATATTCATATAGTGAGACTTTTACCTTTTCCTTTCCAATTTGCATCGCTTTTACTTCTCTCTCTTGTTTGATTGCTGAGGCTAGGACTTCCAAGTTTATATTGAGTTGGAGTGTTGATAATGTGCATCCTTGTCTTGTCCCAGATTTTAGAGGGGAGCTTTTAACTTTCTCACATTTGAGTACTATGCTGGCTGTAGAGTTGTTACCTATAGCTTCCATGATGATGAGATATATTCCCTCTATGCCCACTTTGTTGAGAATTTTTATCATACATGGGTGTTGAATTTTATTAATTGCTTTTCCTGCATCTATTGAGATGATCATGTGATTTTCGTCCTTCCCCTTGTTGATGTGCTGTATTACATTGATTGATTTGCATATGTTGAACCACCCCTGTGTCCCTGGCATGATCCCGACTTGGTCATGATGTATAATCTTTTTTCTGTGTTTGGATTCTATTTTCTACTATTTTGGTGAGGATTTTGGCATCTGTGTTCATCAGTGATATTAACCTATAACCCTCTTTTTTGGTAGTGTCTTTGCCTGGTTGTGGTATCAGGGTGATTGTGGTTTCATAGAATCACTTTGGGAATATTCCTTCCATTTCAATCTTCTGGAAGAGTTTGAGAAGTAATGGTATGAGTTCTTCTTTGTATGTGTATAGAATTCCTCATTGAAGCCGTCCAGTCCTGGAGTGCTATTTGTAGGGAGGTTTTATATTGCTATTTTGATTTCATTTCTAGTGCTGTGCTTGTTCAAGGGGTCAGTTTCTTCTTGATTCAGTCTTGGTGGACAGAATGTTTTCAGAAACTTGTCCATCTCCTCTAGTTTATACAGTTTGGTTCCATAAACTTTTCATAATTTTCTCATATGTTATTCTGTATTTCTAATTTGTTTGTTGTAATTTCTCCATTCTCCTTTCTTATTTTGCTAATTGTGCTCTCTCTCTTTTCTATTTTTTGAGTTTTGCCAGACGTTTGTGATTTTACTTACTTTTTCAAAAACCAACTTTTGGAATGGTTGATTTTCTTCCCATCATCATTTTAAACTCTATTTTATTTATTTCTTCCCCAATATTTATGATTTCCTTCCTTCTGCTGCCTTTTGGGGTTTTTCCTTCTTCTTTTTCTAGTTCATTCTGCTGGTAGGTTAAATTGGTTATTTGTGATAGTTTTTCTTTTTTGAGAAAGGCCTGTATCACTATAAACTCCCCTCTGAGCACTGCTTTTGCTGTGTCCCATAAATTTTGTGTGGTTTTGCTTTCATTTTCTTTTGTCTCAAGGTAATTTTTCATTTCAGCTTTGATTTCTTCATTGACCAATTTGTTTTTTAATGACATATTGTTTAATCTCCAAGTTATCCTATTTTTCTCCTTTGTTTCTCTGTTGTTTATTTCTAGCTTCATGGCATTGTGGTCAGTAAAATGCTTGAAGTAATTTCTATCCTTTTAAAATTACTGAGGGTTATTTTGCATCCAAATATATCATGAATCCTGGAAAATGTCCCATGTGCACTTGAAAAGAATGTATATCCTATTTTGTGGGGGGTGCAATGCTCTGAAAATATCCACCAACTGTAATATTTCGATTGTATTATTTAACTTCTCTGTTGCCTAGTTTATTTTCCTTCTCGATGATCTGTCCAGTGATGTTAATGCAGTGATGAAATCTCCAACTATGATTAGATTCCCAACACTATCCCCGTTTATATCTGTTAGTAATTATTTTATGTACTTAGGTGCTCCTCTATTTGGTGCATATGCATTAATGAGTGTGCTATCCTCATTTTGTATCACTCCTTCAATCATTATAAAATGTCCTCCTTTATCTTTCTTTATGGCCTTTTTTTAAAGACTATTTTGTCTGAATTCATTACTGCAACACCTAATTTTTGGCTTTTCATTTTGTATGGAATACCCTTTTCCATCCTTTCACTCTCAATCTATATGTGTCCTTCTCCCTGAAGTGGGTCTCTTGTATGCAGCATATTGAAGGTTCTTGCTTTATTATCCAGCCTGCCACTCTATGACATTTGACTGGAGCATTTAGTCAATTAATATTTACTATAATCGATGATATGTTTCTGTTTATTGCCATTTTGACGTTATTTTTGCAGTAGATTTGGTATTTCCTTTTTGCTTGTTTCATCATCCTTTTATGGTTTGGTCATTTTCATTTGTATTATCATGAAGTTTATTTAGTTTAGTGACACCCTGATAAGATTTTGTCCTGTTGTTACCCTTTTATATAAGTCTTTTAGACCATTACTATAACTGCTTTTATTAAATGGATAGCAACAAGATCTCAAACCCATCCTACCGAGAGCAAAATAATTTATAGGAAAGGCCAAAAAAATAAATTCCCTATTTTCCTGCCTCCCTCTCACACTTTCAATTATTTGTATGTCTTCTTTTAAAATTTTCTGCTTATTTTACTTATAATTAATGAGTTACCACCTTTTCAGCTGTGATATTTACATTTCTGTAGCATCCTGCTGCTTTTCTTTTTAGAGTAGACCTTTCAATATTTCTTTTAGCATGGGTCTAGTGTTGTTAAACTCTTGTAGCTTTTTCTTTTCTGTGAAATCCTTTATGTCTACTTCTACCATAAATAATAGCCTTGCTGGTTAAGGTATCCTAGGGTATATAATTTTTTTCATTCAGCACTATGAATATATCTTGCGACTACCTTATGGCCTGTAGTATTTGTGTACTGATATCTGCTGGGAGTCTTATGGGGATTCCCTTGTAACTCACTCTTAGCTGTTCTCTTGCTGCCTTTAGGATCATTTCTTTATCTTTGACTCTGACAATCTTAATTATATGACTTGGTGTGGGAGTATTTGGGTTCTTCCTGTTTGGGACACTCTGAGCTTCCTGTACTTGGATATCTGATTCCTTTTCTAAGTTTGGGAATTTCTCAGTCATGATTTCTTCAAACACCTTTCCAAACCCCTTTGATCTTTCCTCCCCTTCTGGAAATTCTATTATGCCAAGATTGGCATGCTTTTTATTATCCCATAGGTCACTTATGCTTTTTTCATTTGTTTCTCATTGTTTCTCTTATAGATATTCTTAATGGGTGCTTTCTATTGTCCTGTCATCTAAGTCACTAATTCATTCTTCTGCATTATCAAGTCAGCATTGTGATGCATTTAAATCATTACTCATCTCAGTCAATGGGTTTATCTATTCTACTCAGATCTTCTTTATAGCTTCCATTTCATTTTAAACATATTTTATATCTCTAAACACTATCTTTTATTTCCTTCAGTAATTTGATCACTCCTTTTTTGAAATCTTGTTCTAGTAGGCTATTGATGTCTATTTCACTGATCATTCTTTCAGGGGATTTCTCTTGTTCTTTTAATTGGGAATGGTTTCTCTGCTTCTTCATCTTGCTACTACATCTCTGGCACTGTGGTTTTGGAGTATCATTTATCTACTGTGGTCCTAAAGGTGTTTATCTACCTAATGTCTATGTTGTAATACAACTTTGAAAAGAGAAAAAAGAGAGGGAGAGACAAAAAGTTTTAAAGAAAGGGAAAGTAAATGTTTGAAGACATTGTATAATGCATAAGAGAAGAGAAAGTTGATGCAGAGATTTGAAAAATAATAATAATAATAATATTTTTGAAATACTTCAAACTGATAAAAATGGGGGTATATATAATTGCCTAAGAAGTAAAAATTAAGAGGGTAATAGAAAATGGAACATGTAAAAACAGATTAAAACAATGGGGTGGTATGTGTCCTCCTGGAGACTGTGTACGTTTAATGTGAACCCTTTGTGTATTCATCCTGGTTTGGAATCTCATCTTCCCGTTTTCAGAGGCCCTCCACTGGAGCCCTCAAATGTGCTGCTTCCAGTGGCTGTCGGCAAGCTGAATGGTCCTAACCCCAACACTGCATCTGGAGCAGCTCACTTTACTGTGGTCTGGCTTGTCACTGCCCTGACTGATGCTGCAATCAGCTGTTGTAGACTGACCGGCAGGATTGGGCATCACTCCCACTCCCAGCACCATGGTCTGGGGCTGCATTCCAGCCCAAAAGGTGGGGGGCCACAGACCCCATATGTGTGCCAGTCTCTCCGCTGCTCTGTGCCACTGTACATTCAACTCGGGTTTGCACACCAGAAGTGGGCTCAGGGAAGACTTAGAAACAGCCCTGTCCCTGGTCTGGCCCAAAACCCAGCTCCCTTTTTGTCTTGGTGAAGCAACTTCTCTGAGGAACCAGGAGAGAAGGATCCTATCTGCCTCAGGATGTTGAGAAGTCTCTGTCTGGCCCTTAAAGCTGCCAAGTCCTTAGATGTAGATGCAGATTGTGCCCCCACTGCTGCCTGGGTGCAAAGCACCTGAGGATATGGTGGCTGTGTCTGAGCCCCAGGTCTCTTCATATAGAAATTTTGTGGATTTTCAGATATGGGTATGCACCCTTTCCCCAACAGGGCACATCTGCCCTATTGTTTTATGGAGGGCCCAGGTTGTTCTGCCCTGTACACCCACAGCCATGGCACACAGCCCCCTCCATTCCCCTGGACTGCCTCAGTGTAGACATCCCCAACTACAACCCAGCTCGTGCAGCATGGCACTGCCCCCAGCTTCTCAGCTCCATTTTGTGCTGGGTGTCTGTGCCTGTTTAACTTAGTTCTGTCAGTCAAATTATACTCTGTACAGATCCAAGCCCTGGAGGCTCACCCTCCACCCTGCCGAACTCTCAGTTGGAGAGGGGAGACCCAGTGAATGAGTGCCAGTCCTTCTTTACAGCTCTATCCCTGTGGGAACTGTCCCACTCTGTTTTGGCTTTTGTTCTTTCTTTCTTCCTTTTCTCCTACCAAATTTTCTGCATCTTTACCTATTGAAGAGGACAATGTTCTGCCAGAGTTCTGCAGGTACTCTGGTTAGCTGAGTGGGTCTGTGGATGTGAGACTTCGTGCATTTGTGGGAAAGGGTGACTAATGAGGATTCTTCTACTCCACCATCTTGGCCTCCTCCCCCAAAAAGTCTCACTTTATGGTGGAAGATAAACACAGCCTTGAAATAGATGGAAGAGATATTTCATGGAAATGACAAGAAAGTGCAGATTGCAATGCTGAACTCAAACAAAATACATTTCAAAATAAGGGCCACAATGAAAGATATATATATTAGATCATAAAATGAAAAAGAGATCAATATTAAAATAGGGTATTACACTCATTAAATTATATATGGTCCCAAAACCATAGATCCTTAATATATAAAGAAATATTAGTAGACATGAAGGAATTAATTGATTATAAAAGAAAAATTGTAGCTGAATTTAACACCTCACTATTCTGATAGCCAGGTCATCCAGAAAGATTTTCTGTAAGGAAACAGAGGTCTTATTAGTATATTAGATCATTTGAACCTAACTGTGTTATTGGACACTGCATCAGAAAATCAGAACACATAAACTTTTCAAGTGTGCACAGGATGTTATCTAAGGAATTAACCACAAATTATGTGATGAAAAGTGCCTCAGGAACTGTAAGCAAATATAGATTACAGCAAGTATTTTTCCATACACATAAGTATGAAACAATGCATCACCTCTAGAAAGAAAAACAGGAAAAGCACAAACATGAGATTAAACCACATCCTTTAAAAAAATAGAATAAAATATGGTCAATGATGAAATCAAAGAGGTAATAAAATCATAACTAGAGACAAATTTCAATGAAAACACAGCTTCATTAAATGTATGGGATGCAGCAAAGACAAATCTTAGAGGGAAGTTTACAATGATTAAGGCCTTCTACAAGGAATAAGAAAAACCTCACACAAAGGACCAAGCATCCCACCAAAAATCACTAGAAATAAGAACAAACAAATACCAAAGGCAGTAGAATGAGAACACTTTAATGATTAGGTAGAAAACATTAAAATAAATCAAAAATAAATTAAAAGTCCTAAAATCAAGAGCTTTATTTTTAAAAAATGTTAACAAAGTTGTAAGCATTTAGCCAGGCTTATCAAGAAATACACAGATTGGACTCAATTAAAATAAGAAATGAAACAGTAAAAATAACATTTGATATAACTGAAATCCAAAAATGTTTATGTAAGCACTATGAGCCATAATGTGACAACCAACAGGATTACCTTAAAGAAATGGACACATTTCTAGATATGTGCAGCCTACCAACACTGAATAAAGAGAAAACAGAGAACTTGAAAAGAGCAATCACTATAAGTTAATATAATGTTTAATTTTAAAAACACCCTTGAATAAAATGCCTGGATGCATTCACTAAATCTTCTTTCCCCCCAACTACTTCAAAAAATAAAGGAGGAAGGAAAATTCCCAAAGTTATTCTATAAGGCCACCATTACCCTGATAACATAAACAAAGACTTTACCAAAAGAAAAAAAAATGAAAATGAAAAGCCAATATCGTTGATGAATATACATTCAAAAATCCTCAACAGAACATCAACAAATTAATCCAGCAATACATAGAAAGGATTATACAGGATGATTAGTTGGATTCCTTCCAGAGACACAAGGATGGTTCAACATAAACAATTCAATCAGCATGACACATATCTAATAAAGGAAGGACAAATTCACAAGACCATGTCAATACACACAGAAAAAGGATGTGACAAAACTCAACATACATTCATGACCAGAACTCTCATGAAAATGAGTACAATGGGAAGATCTCTCAGCAAAGTAAGGGCCATTAAAAACAATTTATATTACTCAGAGGGAAAAGCTGAAAGCCTTCTGGGTAAATTCGGGAACAAGACAAGGATTCCTACTCTCATCACTTCTGCTCCATAGTAATACAAGAATAGAAAAGGAAAGAAAAAGAAGTAAAAGAAATGCAAAATGGAAAGAAAGAGGCAAAATTGTCACCAGTACTAATGACATAACAATCTACATAGAGTCCTAAGGACTCCACATGGACTATTATGAATAATAAATTATTTCAGCAAAGGAGCAGGGTACAAGATTAATGTAAAGAAGTCTCTTGCATTTCTACACATTAATCATGAGATACCCTAAAGTGAACGTTGAAAGCAATACTATTTATAATCAAATCCCCTCGAATATCTTTGAAAAAATGTAACCACATATGTGAAAGATCTACACACTGAAAATTAAAAAACATTGACAAAGAACTTAAAAATGATTCAAAGAAATGGAATGATGTCTTGTGCTCTTCTAGTGAAGAGTTCATATTGTTAACATGGCTGTACTACACAAATAAACCTACAGATTTAGTGGAATTCCTTCTGCGAAGCTGTAGAATTTTCCGAGGAAGCAGAAAAAATAACTCTAAGTTTTACATGAAACCATTAAAAATTGACAAAGTTATCTTGTGGAAAAACAAATCTGGATGTATATTCCTCCCAGATACCTTAGTGTACTACAAACCTACAGTAATAAAAAGAGCATGGCATTGGCACAGAGATATAATCAATAAAAACAGAGAGCCTAGAAATAATTCCACACACCTATGAGCAATGAATCTATGATAAAAGAAGGAAAAGTACACAATGGACAAAAGACAGTCTCGTCAATGGGTGGTGTTGGAAAAGCAGGATATCTACATGTAAACAGTGAAATTAGAGCATTCCCTGACATATACAAAAATAAACTCCAAGTGTATTAAGGACCTAAATGTAAGACCTGATATTATAAAACTGCTAGAAGTGGATATGCGTGATACACTATTGGATATATATCATAGGAATATTTTCTTATATCAGTCTCTTAAGGCAAAAGAAATAAAAGCAAAAAAAAGCAAGTGGGACTGAAACAAACTTGAAAACTTCTGCACAGCTAAGGACACAATCAATGAAATGAAAACGCTGCCTGTGTAATTGGAGAACATATTTGCAAATAATGCAAGTGACCAGCGTTTAATAGATGTAGGTTAATAGATGTCACATGGATTTAGGTTACACAACTCAATGTGAAAAGCAAAAACCCAATCAAAAATAAGAGCAGACTAACAGTTAATAATTTTCCAAAGAAAACATACAGATGAGTAACAGGCAAGTGATAAAAATGCACAACATTACTAATTATTAAGTAATTGCAAATCGAAACCACAATGAGGTATAACTTCACACTGGTCAAACGGCTATTATCAAAAAGTCTACAAATAGAAAGTGTTGGAGACGATGTGGAGGTAAGAAATCTCTTGTATACTCTTGGAAGTAATGCAAATTGGTACAATTTCTATGGAAAACAGTATTCAGAATTCTTTAAAACCTAAAAGAGAACTACCATATGATACATTAAAATCTCTCCTAGGAAAAATCTGGGGACAAAACCCTACATTGAGAAGAACCAACGTACACAACAGCACTCTTTATAATATGCCAGACAGGGAAGCAATCCAAGGGTCCACAGTAGACTATGGACTTAAGAAGATATGATGTTTTTATAAATATACAATGGAATATTACTCAGCCATGAAAATGTATAACACATTGCTATTTCAGCATCATTAAAGGACCTAGTAAATATTGTGCTTGGTGAAGTAACTTAGACAAAGACAAAAGTTTATAATATAGTTTATATTTGGAATCTAAAGAATAACAAATATCTATGTACATCTATCTATAGCTATCTATTCATAGATGACAGATAAATAGAAGGATAGATATATAGATACATGATAGAGAGATACATATATGGATAGATAGATAGATAGATAGACAGACAGATTGACTGATTGATTGATTGATAGAGACATGGTAGAGAGATAGAGAGATTTGATAGGCAAGAGTGAAGCAAAAATGGAAGGGAAGGACAATTTTATGGTATTATTTTGAGAGATATAATGTATAAATAAAGGAGAGAAGCAACAAGGATAATCTGTTTAGATCAGGGAATTATACACAATAACTTATAATAATTGAATGATAAAAGTATTGTAATAATTTATAATGCAATTTAATCCAGAAAGTGGTTGGAATCACTATGCTGTACATCTGAAATTAATCAATATACTACGTCTACTGTACTTCAAATAAAAATAAAACATCTCATGCAAAATTAAGCCCTTTTCCTCTGATAGAAGCTTCCTTTATTATTGATTTATTTTACTCTTTACCTTTTATGATTACTATCTCAAATTATTTCTTTTATCCTTGTGAACATGTTACCAGATTGATATAACTATATTTATTCCCCCGATTTCCTATTTTTCTCTCTTTAATCCATATATTATAGTAGAATTTAAAAATATACCCAAAGAAACAGTTGCAAATTTCTCGTGGTCTCTGCTTAGCATTTTGTTCAATGTTTTGCATATTTTTGCCATTTTATTTTTCTTAGAAGAGCTCTTTTCAGCACCCCGTGTAAGATGTATCAGTTTTGTTTTTTTCATCTTATTCAGGTTTTGTTTGTCTGGTAAAGTCTTTATTTTCACCTTATATCTAAGTGATAACTGTGCTAGTTTGAGTATTCTTGGGTGAGAGATTTCTTATTTCAGTATTTTGAAAATGCCATTAAATTTACCCTTGGCCTATGTTTTCTGCTGAGAATTCTGCTGAAAGCCTAATGGGTGTTCCTTTGTAGATTATCATAACATATTTTGGCTGCCTTTAAAATTTTACTTTGTCAATGATTAGCCAATTTGCATATGATGTATCTTGAAGGAGGTCTCTTTGCCTTAAAGTTATTGGTGTTTTGTTGGCTCACGGACTCATATATCAGTTCCTTACACAGGTTCGGGAAGTTATCAACTATTACTTCTTTAAATAAACCAGCAGCTACCTTCTAACTTTCTTCTCCCTCCAGGATTTCACTCTAAAGTGCACTTCCTGAAGAAGTCTGATGGCTATTGTAGAATTTCCTCACCTTTTAATATCCTGTATCTCTGCCCTCTTATATTGTTTCTAGTTTTTTATTGGTGAGTTTTCTAAACTCTCTTCCACAAAGGCAGTCTGCTTCCAATGCTTTTTGTTGCATTCTTCATCTCATTTACTAGTTCATCTGGTCTAGTTCATCTGGTCCTCCAATAAAATTTGGTTATTATATAGTTTCAGTCTCTTTGGTAATGTATTCCTTATCAGGATTTAATTTATTACTAAGCTCACTAAACTGCTATCTGAGTTTTGTTTTTTTGTATTGAGTTTCTGTATGACAACTATTTGGATACTGTATTAGTTATATGGCAATATACCATGACTTTAAGTTTGTTTGCTGCAGGGTTGATATTGTGTGTGTGTGAGCATGTGCATGTTTGTGTGTGTCTGTGTCTGTTTCAGTGTCTGTTCTTGTGTAACTTTGTGTGTGTGCCCTATAATTTTATTGTGATTGGTCATGGTCTTGGTAAAGTATTGCTCTGATGACACTAAATAACAGATTGGGAGTTGGAGACCTTGCCTTTTTTTTCTGATAATTTGCAATATTGTACAATATTTCATTTTACTTAATTGAGCTACCTCTGATAATATTTCAAAATGGCACTTTCCAGTCGCTACTGTCTGGATAAAAGATATGCTTTCATTGTCACTTCTTAGACTTCTCTGGTAGTTAATGCCACTGTTGTCACTGGTATGGTGAACCCTTCCTTTTATCTGATATCCCTTGAGACACAGTGTACACATTGAGGAAATGTGTAAAGACAGGTGGGTAATTGGAATCAGGCAAGTGCCTTTTCCATGTCCAGTTTTGCAAGGTAACTTGTCTCCACCATTGTGAATGGGGAGTTAGGACAGTGTCATGAATGTCTGAGTGTCTGGAGGATGGAATTTCTGTCTCCATTGTGGCTCCTTCCTAGTTACCTGTGACCATGAGTACTGGTGCAGTTGGAGGCTGAAGCTGTGTCAACCACTGAGACCCTGTTTCTATTGGGTTCTCTGAGCCTGTGGGCTCAGGTGCCCTAGTCAGTGGGGCTTGGTTGCAGGCACCAAATCTGCTCTTCCCTCAGTTGAGCCTCCTTTATGTGTTTTAGTGCACCGAACTTCAACTGTACATATGCATTCTGGAGTATTGTTTTGTGTTGTAGTTATTTTTGTTGAGATGTGAACGTTTTACTGACTGTAGATTTAAGGGGAGAGACAGAAATAGTTTAAACTTATGTTACTTTTTTAAATATATATACTTTTTCATTTAAAAGCTTAAATTCTAATAAGGACATTATAAGAACAATAAAGAAAGTGAACAAATCACCACCCTTAAAGTCATAGTACTACAAACTATTTTGATTTTCCTGGGTTCTTTTCTTCAAAGTTATTCCCACATAGATGCATATTTTACTATAATATATGCCTATAATCTCTTTAAAATAATTTAAATTATTAAAGTATTTCTCTGTGCTGTAAATATAGCCCAGTTGCTTCTCTAATTTATAACTCGTAGCTTTCATATTTCTGTCTTCCTCATCCTTCTTGACTGTCCCCATAGGAAACCACTGCTTGGTACACTACACATATATATGTGATTCTGTTCCTGTTTATATATGATTACTTCTGTTATCTTTAGTTTCCTCATGGAAGTGATAACTAAGAGTGTTTATCTCTTTTTGACTTATTTTCATATGTACAACACACTCTGGGTCCAGTCACATTGTTCCAAATGGAGGAATTTTATTTTTTGATATGGCAATGACTAAGAATTTATTATGTTATCTATATCTCACATGTACTTCAGCCAACCATCTGTTAATGGGCAGTTGAGTTGTGCATCTATCCTTGGCTATTATAAATAATGATGTTAAAAACATTGTGGGTAATATATCCTTTAAAGTTAATGTTTTCATGTTTTTACAGATTTATATCAAAAGCTGGAATTGTTTCAACATATAATGCTTCTATTTCTAGTTTCCTGTGCACTGTTTACACTTTTATACTAGTGGATGCATCAATTTGTATTTCGACCAACAGTGTACCTGGGTTCCCTTTTATCAACATTCTTATTTATGGTTGTCATTTGAAGCCTTTTTAATAGCCATTTTGGTTGCTGTGAGATTATATTTCATTCTGGTTTTGATTTATGATTTCCTAAAGAATAGCAAAGTTATGTTTCTATTTATGTGAATGAAAATCATCCACATGTCTGTTTTTGAAAACCTTCCATGAAGATCCTTAAACTGTTTTTAAGTTGGGGCCTGTGTTTTAAAATATTGAGTCTAATTTGCTACATATATAACAGATATTAACACCTTGTTGGTCTTACTGTCCGAAATTTTTCCTTCTATTCTGTGTGTTGTCATATGTCTTGTAGAAGGTTTTCTTTGCTCTGTAAAAGGTTTTGCACTTCACACTTATAGAAGAAGAAGAATCCCTGTATCATACAGTACATCTAATTTTTCCTCAGTAAAGAAAAAAGTATTATTGCTAATTTTACTTTTTTTTCATTTGGAGAGAGATCAAAAATAAATATTGCTATCATTTACCTCAAAGACTGTTCTCCTCATGTACTTGATCAGAAATTGTCTATTTTCAGGTTTTACATTTAGGAAATTAATCCATTTTTATCATATTTTGTGTTCTATAGAAGGAAGTGCTCATACATCTTCCTTTTACATGTACTGTTCTGTTTTCCCAGAACTACTTGTTGAAGAGACTACCATTTTCCATTGTATACTCTTGCCTCCTTCATTGTAGACTAATTGAACTTATGTGTGTGGGTTTATTTTTGGACTCTTGATTTTGTTGCATTGATCTATGTGTTTCTTTTAGTGATAAATTTTGATGTTTTGATTACTGTATCTTTGTAGTATGTTCTAAAGTCAGTGAGCATAATACCCACAGCTTTGTTCATTTTTCCAAGATAATTTTAGAAAATTTGGCTCTTTCCAATTTTTGTATAAATTTTATTATTTTTCTCCTTATTTTTTGAAGAAACATATAGATTCTGTGAAAATAGAAATTTACTAAAACAAAAAACCTAAGAAAAATGGTTAATGTGGAGGATAAATCATACAATATTAAACAAACAATGGATTGATATAAAAATCAAAGGAAACATATATAAAGAAAAATGACAACAAAAACATAGTCCATGATGTAGAGCAAAAACAATATTAAAAGGAATGCTTATAGCAAAATAATCCCACTTATACAAATAAGAAACATCTCACTGTTATAACACAATCTTACAAACAAAAGATGTAGCAAAACAATAAAAAAACTTGTTAGTAGAAAGAAAGACAGCTGAAAGGTGAGAACATAAATAAATAAAATAATGATTAAAAATACATTCGATCTCACTAGATAATGGCTTTTGAAAGATAAATAAAACTGATAAACCTTAACCAGACTCATGAGTAAAAAAAGAGTACAGATTAATAAGCTCAGAAATAAGTGAGAAGTTACAGCTTATATCAAAGAAATATGAAGCATCATAAGAAGATACAACAAATTATATGTCATAAAATGGAAACCCTAGAAGAAATGCCCAATTTCTTAGAAAGGCATAATCTCCAGGATAGATTGAGAAATAGAAAATATGAACAGATTATCACAAATGAAATTGAATAAGTAATAAAACAAAATCTCCCAAGAAACAAAATTCCAGCCCTAGACAGCTTCACAGGTGAATTCTGCAAATCATTTACAGAAGAACTATCACCTATACTTCTCAGAGAATTCCAAAAATTTGCAGAAGGAAGGCTTCTTACCCCACCTTTCTGTATCACACTATTACTGAAACTGGAACAAATACCTCAAAAAATTACAGGTTAAATACTACTGATAAGCATAGATGCAAAAATCATCACTAAAATGTTAGCAACGCAAAAAATACATTAAAAGGATTATACAGTATGATGAAGTCCATTTTATTCCAGGGATGCAAAAGTGATTCATTACCTATAAAGTAATCAATATGATATATCACACTAACAAATTAAATAATAAAAATTATATAGTCACATCAATAGAGTCATAAAATGTTTTCACATTTCAGTAACTATTTATGATTATATTTCTCCTCAAACTGGGCATGAGGAAACATACCTCAAAACAGTTAAGGTCATGTATGACAAGAACTCAGCTAACATGACACTCACTGATTAAAAGTTGAAAGCTTCTCCTGTAAGAGCAGGAAGAAGACAAGAATGCTCTCTCTAACCAATTTTATTCAGTATAATATTGAAAATTCTAGACATAGCTATCCAAAATAAATGTAAATATAATATAGTTAATAAAGAATAGGAGTAAAAGAATCTGTTTGCTGATGATATACTTTTAACAGAAATCCTAATAATGACACCTAAAAACTACTAGGGCTTATCAATGCATTTGATAAAATTTCAGAATGTAAAATTAACATACAGAAATCTTGCATTTCTGCACAATAACAACAAGATAACATATAGAGAAATTGAGGGAACTGTCTCATTTACAGTTGCATTACAAAAAAAAATCAAGAAATATATCCAACCATGGAGGTAAAAGACCCGTACCCAGAAAACTATGAAATATTTATAAGAGAAATTGAAGATAATGCAAACAGATGAAAGGGTATACTGTGTTCATTGATGAGGAAAAATTATTATTTAAATGACAGTATTACCCAAGAAAATACACTAATTAAATTCAATGCCTATTAAAATCCAAGGGCATTTTCAGAATTTAAAATAAATAATACTTAAATTTACATGTAAATACAGAAGTGTTGAAATCACTAAAAAAATAGGAAAAGGAAAGAAAACAAACAAAAAATACAAACATATTTGTCAAAGAAAAAGGGGATGTGTCTCTTCCCTGGTTTAAAACTAGAATACAAAACTAATGTAATAAAAATTATATGGTAGTGGCACAGAACAAACAGAATAATGGAACACAAAGAATGCCTAAAAATGAAATCAGACAGTTATGGTCATTTAGCGCATTAAAAAATGAATATACAGCGTGGAAAAGGTAACCAGCAGACATATGAAACCGGTCATCACTAACCATCAGAAAAATGCAATTCCAAAACACAATGAGATTTTATGTCAGTCCTGTCAGAATGACTATTATCAAAGATAACAAATATAAGTGTTCGTGAGGATGTAAGGAAAAGAACCCTGATGCACTGCTTGAGGGAATGTAAATTTGTGCTGCCACTGTGGAAAACACTATGCAGTTTTATCTAAAAATTAAAAAGGAAATATAATCCAGTATTTCCATAAATGGATACTTATTCAAAGAATATAAAAACACTAACTAGAAAAGATAAATTCAAACCTATATTTACTGCAGCATTTTTTACAATAGACAGGATATAGAAGCAAATTAATAGCTCATCAATAGATGATGGATAAAGAAAATGTGTGCTTATAGAATATATATATCTACCCATTTTTTCTTTATATTTTATAGATTTATCTATATCTATATATATATATGTACACACACACATAAAAATTCAATGGGTTATTACTCAGCTATAAAAAGAATAAGTTCTTGTCATTTGCAAAAAATGGTTAGACCAAGAGGGTAATATGATAAGTGAAATAATTCAGAAAGAGAATGACAAATGCTGTATGATTTTACTTGTATTTGGAATTTAAAATGAATGAACATAACACAATAGAAAAGTAGATATAGATATATAAAGAAACAGGTTGTTCACAAGAAGGAGGGAAATGGGGTGAATAAAAAGAAATATTTGTCGAAATTTAAGAGAGAAAATTTTCCAGTTGCAAATTAAATGAGTCAGGGACAAGAAATGTGCTGTATGGGGAAAAGTAAATAACTATGAAATAACTTTAAATGGCAACATATCATATCTAGATATATTCTGGTGATCAGTTTGAAATGTACTATAAATTGCAAACAGAATGTTGTGTAAGAAAAACTAACACAGTTTTTACATTAAAGTACACCTCAAAAACAAGAAAACATATTTATAGAAAAAAGATTTGTAGTTAAGAGAGACAGGGGTTGGGAAAGGAGAATTTGACAAATGCACTCAAAAGCAACAAACTGCCAGCCGTAAAATAAACGTGTTCGAGGGATGCCCCATAGTAACATGAAAATTACAATTAATACTGATTTATTTTACATATGAATTTTGTTAAGACAGCACACCCTAAGGTTTCTCATCACAACGAAAAAAATTTGTATTTCTTTAATATTGTATCGAAATGAGATAATGAATTCTCACTAAAGTTGCTTTGATATTTATTACATGATACTTGTAAATCAAATCACAATCCTCTGCACCTAAACTTACACAATGTTCTACGCCAATTATATCTCAATAGAAGCAGAAGGAAAAATACAAAGTGAATGGCCATTTTTTCCCATGTCATTTCTCATGATTGTTTCTGCAGCAAGTAAACTTGAGTGGTGAATGCTTATCCTAGGTAAAGATACTAATAAATAAGTGATTCTAATAAATTATACATAAATATACTGTCAGAATTAGTGTTTTACCATGCCTTAAACTTTCTTCATGTTAACAGCCCACTGCTTCTGTAGGCATCAAAATTTCACTCTGTGTATTCATCTGAAATTAGGAAATGGATACAAATTTAAAACTGGCTGCTCTTGCTCTGAGTGGTAAAGTTCACTGTCTCTGACCGATGGTCTCATCTCCACGACAGCATCGGTAAGAAAGGAACATGCTAGGTTGCTGAAAATCTCAGCATGGCAAAATCTCAGAACTACAATTCTTAACTGTTTTGCAAAGGGAATGCAATACTGACCAAGACTTGATTTTGGATAACAATGGTTGCATTAGGAGATGTGAGGATAATCCCTGAGATCCACAACAAATATTCTTGCTCAAGTGCTGGGCTAAGATGTGTAATGGTTCTGAATTATTGGCACTGAGGACTGCTTTCAAAATGATGACTACGCTCACTTTATTCCAGGTAGTCCAAGGAAAGAAAGATTATTGCAATTTCTAGGTGAATGGGATTAAGTCAGTGGTTCACTCTCTATAAATAAGTCAATGGGTTTTCAAAGCCAAAATAAGATGTGTCAACAATGAGAATTAGAAAAAAAAATTAGACATAAGCATAAATTAAAAAGGAGACACAGGCCTGTGCTGGTCTCTGGGGACTGGAGAATGCATATGTCTCAGTCCAATTCAAGGTTTCAGTGGCTTGCCGTAGCATCAGCTCGGGATTCAATGAACAGTTAACAATAAGGATACTGGGAGAAATGTAATCTACCTCTCCCTGATCGGAAGGAAATCTGGTGGCTCAATGAAACTCTTAATTCACAGAGATTCTGCCAGGTGCAGAGGAATAATTCACTGATGACTCAACTAAGACAAACTTAGTTACTGCTTAACAATCCATCTTCACACACACACACAGTGGTAGATATATTTGTAGTAGATAGTGGGAAGGATTCATTGGGCAGGGCTAAGAGAATAGTTTTCAAACACCAGTCAACTTTTGTACTTTTGCCAATAGTCTAGCTTTTCCCAGGTAGAAATCTACATATGGACAAACAATATTCTTCTTTTAGATTTCTAATATTGAAAGTAAATTGGAGCCTTTAACTTATCAGTATAGAACCTTGTTAACATGATCATGGTAAGACCAACTGTGTGATAAGAGAGCTGGAAACTAGCTGCTGAACCAGCTCATCTGAATCCCAGACTGCTAATGTAAGCAACAACAGAGCCAACATCAGAGTTGAGATAACAATCTTAAAAGCTTGATGTTTCTTTTGTAGGAAAAACCACTGCTGTCCAGACAAAGATCTCCTGCAGTAAGTGGGCTCTTTTCTTCTATTGGTTAAGGTCATATTGGTGGGATGTTGCAAGAGCTTACCCTGGCCCATTTGCCCTTTTTCCAGATTATCAAAAGCTTTCTTCACAAATGGTGACAAATTTTCAGGACTTTATGTTGCCATTCCAGGCTTATCAGCTGACACTGGCTGCATGATTATGAGCAGAAGCCTTAGGCTCCCTGACCTTGTCTACAATTTTTCCAGCATTTCAGGGCATTTTACATTCTGATAATGCTTCACCTTTCATTTTAAATTAATTGGAAAATGTCAAAGTCTTCCATAAATAATTTATATTTCATAATACCTGCAGAAATTTGGTTTCTTGCAGTTGGAAAATTTTTGAACTCCAATACCCTCACCTCCTTCTAGTTCACACAAATTTAATTGCAATTTGGTTACTAAATATGACAACCCCCAACCAAGGTTCTAGTACCTCTTAGATACTAACTGTGTGAAGGTTAGAAAGGACACAAGTTATGTGGGGTGTATAAACCTACATCAAATGTTTGCAATGGCACTGTCTCATCTGGAAAATGCTCTGATTCTAAGAAGTAAATTAATTAGAAAACAGTATAGTTATCAGAATGGGGAAGAGAATCAGCTATTTTGTGGTGGGTGGGTGATGAAGAGATAGGAAAAAATACAGCAAATGAGAATGGAATCCTTTAGGTGTCTGTAGGCATGAATTAAGAAGAAAATAATACTTTGTCTCCTGTACCTACCTCCACTTCGTGTCTTGAGTGACTAGACCTTGAGCTATGAAAAGAGCTAGTTTGTGGTGAAGAGTAAAGACCATAACGAAATAGTTTGAAAACCATAAGAGATTTGTTGTTTCAGAAAAGTAGATTTTGCTTAAAGTGAACATGTATTTTTCATTCACTAAATACTTAAATGCATCCTGTGGCATGTGCTGTGCTTACTGTGCTGGTATCAAAATTAGACAAGGAAAGGGGGATAGACAGAAAACATTTGGAGGAGGTGGATTTAGTGCTGAGACTTGGAAAGTGTAAGTAGGTAAAAGGAGGACACCAAATGTTCAAAGATGAGCTGGAGATAAAGTGGTGAGTTTAGAGCTAACATAGCTGAAAAGCATTTGCCTGGATGTTTATCCAGATATGCTGAAACATAAAGATATGCCAAGATAGTCCGATGCCAGATTTATAAAGAAATGAAAAAACTAAGTTGAGTTTGTAGGCTTAGAGTTTGAAAGGCTTTTAGTGACAACCTGAGGACTTAAGTTTGACTTTGGATGGTACATTAAATCAACATTAATTATTGACAAGAAAATATAGTGAAGGCTCTTGAGGGCAGGAAATGAAAGCACCAATTTGAATGCTTTCAGAACAGCACAAAAATAACAAATATAAAATTACTTCTTAAATTCTACCACATGATGAATGTGCCTTCTGAGACTACATCATGTGACCTTTATGATTCCAGGGATGACATAAAAGAGACCATGATCCCTGGGCCGGTTCCATCATTTATCTCCTGTTCCAACCTATCCTAACTTAACACTTTTGATACTTTCCAGGATGAACCCGAAACCACTTAGTAATTTTCCCTCTCTCCATGTTTTAATCTTTTACCAAATTCTTCCATTTTCTCTTCTTCCTTACAAGAAATTATTTAAATTTACTCCCATATTGTTCCATCAAATGATCATAAGAATCAAATATCTCTTTTTTTCTTTAAATGGTAACTTAGTTTCCCATTTAACTGTTAAAACTATTTAAAAAAATGGAAAATAAAGGTACAAATCTATGTTTACTGTTCAAATGAGAAAATTGCAGATATTTGTCGACATTTGCCAACATCAATTTTAATCTTTGTTTTACTGCATTATCTGGTAGTCCCCTGGAAGATCAGTTGTAATTAGGATGACGTTCATAAACTGAAGATGGCTGATGATTTCACATTGAAAGGGATGTAGCTGATGTATCTGCTATCACTGGCACTGGAAACCATTGATTGCTCCCTGGTTGAAGTTTAGAAAAACGACCTTCATTGGAAGATATGCTGTGATATCTATTTGGATAAGTAGAAGGCTGCATCATCAGTCGAAAACAATTGCTCTGTATGGGAGACAAGATGCTGTACTGAGAATTAGAAGTTGTAGTTGTAATGAAGTTCACAACACGGCCATTTGCTTCAGTGTAGTTGCTTTGAGAGTGCCCGTGGAGAGTGGTCAACTGATTTAAAACAGCACGTTGATCCACTACACTTTGTTCTGGTGGTCTAACTGACATTGATGATGGAGGAGAAAAATCACCTCTGATCGGGATATTTGTATCACCAATTATGTGGCTATTAGAGGGCTTTATTATTAGAGGCATGTTTAAATCTGCAGAAGGTAAAAATGCACTTTCTCCATGAGTGTCAGCTAAAAATCAGAATTATGATTGTCCACATTACACCCTACTTTAAAGTGCTTCTTTTTGAAATCTTCAGCCAATCAAGATACCAGACAGTCATTTTTAATCCCAACTCTTCTTTTCATTCTCACTAGAAGCAGGGGACAGCCACGTTTAAAATTTGGATTATGATAGAACTGCAGCTACAACAAAAGGAGAAATATTTTAGTAATATTTTAAACCAAAATACAACACTACAATAAGCCTAACCTAGAAAACCTCAGAGTTCACATTTACCATGCAAAGAAAATATCATCAAAATATGAACAATGTTGACGATATTTTGAAATTCCTTATTTGGAATATACACTTTTAAATTTTATAGTCATCAAATTAAAAAGTTAGCATTTGAAATAAGGGTTAATGCTACTTTTTAAAAGCAGCTTTTAAAATTTTTTAGATTTCTGGTAAGATTCATAGTTAAAAGCAACTATCTCATAATCTTGACTACTTAAGGCACTGTCCTTTTTTTAGAAAAAATAAAGGATTTTAGCCTTAGTAGTTTTGTACGATATTCAAAAGCTCACTTTACATTTATATTCTCATAATTTGATGTACAAAATAAAATTTTATACATAAGTTACCCAGCGGTAACTAAAATTACTTAATACCTTGCTTAAAACAGAGACTTCTATTTCTTCTGCCAGAAAGTCAGCCAGACAAGCAGAACTTTAAAAATTCTGCCGCACTTTACTAAACCCATAAAGTTTAATTTGTCTAACTAAAGTTTTCATACTTCCAGTTTCAAATATTCTGAAAGGGGCCTTTCTTTCCAAAACTTCCTTCTTAAAGATATCCTCATCAATCACTATGGAAGCTCCATTATCATCCCACCAGATGGATTTAATTTGGTCACTCCCAGCCAACTTCTAGAGTTTTCTTGGAAATGTCAGGAAACGAATGTCATTATCTTCATCTGGTTCAGAGACACAATGTGTGTAACATGGTCTTTTAATCAAAAATACTTCAGACAAAGTCTGAAAAGCATTTTCTTCAATTATAGATCTCAAGTCCAAGTCCCCAGAAAATGTTTGTTCACACAATAGAGATCTACCGGAGTTTCCTGAACCAGTTGGTCCATCTTTACGAGACACATCTTGAATTTCTGAAGAAACATGTGCCATCTCATATAACTTTTTCTACAAGTACTTTTCAAATCTGCATGATTTTGAGCACTGCAGCTTCAAATGCTGCTTTGGCAGGCCTGCACATTTAAACTGTTAGGCCATCACAATGGTTCTCAACCTGAGCAGCTGTGACATCACAAAACGACTGGTCTCCTAGCAACACAAGTGGAACATTCAGCCAGTGATTCCTTATCATTCATAAAGTAAAAATGAAACATATAGGATGCTTATATTTATAGTGTGATCTGCAAATATTATCCTCACAATATCTTTTAAAATTATTTAATTTTGGGGACTATGAAATAAAACCAATCTCCATCCTTTTGTACACAAATTTATAGCAGATTGGTGAACAGAGTATTAATAATGCACAAAATATATAAAATAATTTTAAAGTTTTGGAATTTAAAGTGAAATTTTTGTAAAACCTGTACAGAAAAGTTATAAATTTTCATCATCTTTTGTAAGTAAAGTGAAACATAATTTTATTAGGAGGTGGAAGTAGGTATTTGTGTGCTTTACAATAAGTAGCTCTATATACAAAACATGAGAAGACTAAATATCAGTATATTTGTTATGTTTATATATAAATTTTAAATATTTATGAAACAAAATTAGATGAAAATAATGTATCAAATTTAAGAAATCCCAAAGTGGGTAATTGTTGTTTTAAATTGTTAATCAGTGTTATAAATAAAATAAACATAATTTAATATTCTACTTTAAAATTACAAAAGAGAAAAGCTTATTGTATATTTACAAATTATTTTTTAACATTCTTTCACTCAGAGGTTTATAAGTCCCCAGATGCAATAAAATTTCTTGTCATCTTTATAATCCATACTCTTGTGACTTCTGTTAAGTGTTCCAAAATGATGTTGATAAATACACTTATGCACAAGATCCTGTGCTCAATAAGCAGTGCCTCCATTAAGGGGCAAACAAACAATCAAAAAACAAAGCAATAACAGTATAGTGGGTTGGGGTGGAAAAACCATGTGATGCATTTTAGGAAGCAATATGTTTCTCAGTCCTGAAACAGCTGGCATTGTTAGTATAATACGGCATTTTAAGGCAAGTGTATTTTGCACTAACTGTAAATAATAGCTATGTTCTTTATCAGTAAACTGTAGTAAATCTAGTTCTAGCAAAACTTAAACTATTTATTTAGACATAAATTCCATTAAATATAAGCCAAATTCAAAATGAGTGATAAAATTTTTAAATAAATTAATGTACACTCAAGCTACAATGTAAATTTTTCCTTCAGTATGCGTATATTCCATTCTAAGTGAATATTAGCAACCTGAATTCATGGCATACTATACGTATTATAAACTAAAGTTAATTTGAATTTAGTCCTCATTCATAATTATTATTTAACATATGCAAATGGAACAATGGGATACCATCCCTTAAAAAACAAAGAATTATAAAATAACAATCTCAAAAAATGTAAGAAAATTATTGACAGATCTGACCATAATTTTGTATAAAAATATTCCTAACAAATTCACTCTAGATAGAATGTAACTAAACATAATAAAAGGCATATATGTAAAACCCATGACTAACATCAAGATCAATGTTAACATACAGGAATGTTTTCCTCTGGTGCAGTAATAAGAAATAGTAGTTCAATTTCACAGGTCTTAAATTACATTACTAGAAGTCCTAGCCAGAACAACTAGTCAAGAAAAAATATAAAAGTCATCCAACTTGTAAAAAAGCAGTAAAGTTTTTACAGATGACATAATTATGCATTGATAGAAAACTCCATAGACTCCTCCAGTGACTGTAAGAAATAATGAACAAACTTAATATACTTAAATAATTCAAAATCAATATACAAATATCCGTTGCATTTTTGTATAGTAACAACACATTATCAGAAAGAGAAATTAGGAAAATAATTCTATGTAAATTTATACCCAAAAGAATAATATAGGAATAAATTGGTAAGTGAAATAAAAGATCTAAACATAGATCTATAAACTAAAGGTACAAGAAATATTAGTAAACAAAAGAAATAAAATGTTATTCTTTGTCATGGATTGTATAGAATGTGAGGAAATATTCTAATCTACTTTTTCAATGTTCAATCTCCCCAGCACTAATTATTGAGGAGAATGTCTTTTCTTCATTTTATACTCTTGCTTCATTTTTCATGGATTAATTGATCATAGGTGTGAGGGATTATATCTGGTTGCTCTATTCTCTTCTATTGATTGGTGTCTGTTTTTGAGCCCATATCATGTTGTCTTAATTACTAAAGCTTTGTCGGACTGTTTAACATCAGAAAACTTTACACCATTAGATTTAATACACTTTTTCAAGATTATATTTGCAACTCATGATCTTTGTGATTACATATAAATTTTGAAATTATTTGTTCTATTTAATGGAAATATTTCATAGCTATTTTGAGATGAATCACACTAAATGTAGATTCCTTTGGGTAGTATGCTTGTTTGAACCACATTGTTTCACATCATTAACATAAGAGATCTTTTCACTTCTTTGGATCAGTTTTAATTTCCATCATCAATGTTTTCTGTTTTTTAATGTATATGATTTCACCTTATTTGTTAACTTCATTTCTAGGTGGTCTTTACGTATATATACAATTATATACATAATATTTTAAACTCATTTCCTACACAAATACAGCAGGCAGAAGTCAGTGGCAAGACATATTCAAAGTCCTGAATGAAAGAAAGTGGTATTCTAAGATAATTTATCAAGCAAGGATATCTTTTAGAATACAAGGAGAGATAAATATATTCAACACAAGAAAACACTAAAAGAATTTAGCAAGAGAAAAAGAAATAATGAAAATTCTGCTCTAAATAAAAAAGAAGCAGGATGTTATAGAAAAGACTTTGGCAATATTATAAAGGCAATAGTTACAATGACTTACAAAAGAATAAATAAGATTATGTAAAACAAGACATCAAAATTTTTAAGGGTCGCAGAGTGAAACAGGTCAATACAGTGTGTTTTCTTCGTGTTTCTCTTCTCTGTAGAATGGGTTTTAGTTTGTATTGTTATCAGTTATAATAAACAGATATGGTATGGGTCAATATAAATACAAAACAAGGTAACCATAAGTCAAAATCTTACAATGAAGTAACAAAGACAAAAAGAACCCAAGATAATAAAAGAAAATTTATCAAGTCACAAAACGAAAAAGAAATGAACAAAAATAAATACAAAATCAACTGGAAAATGAAGTTCAAAATGGAAATAAACACCAGTCTTTCAATAACTATAACAAAAATAATTGGACTTAATGCTTCAGTCAAAAGATATATATTGTCAGATGGGATAATATAACAATACCCAACATTATGAAGCATACAAGAGACCCACTTTAGTAAGAGGAACACACATCAATTGAAAGTTAGAAGATGGAAAACTATATTCCATGCAAATGCACATGACAAGAAAGAAGGACAAGCAGTACTGACTTCACACAAAAGAGACTTTACAACAAAGGCCATAGAGGAAAATAAACAAGGACATGATATAATGATTAAAGGAGCAATAAACAATGAGGGTATTATACAAATTAAGATATACTCACTCAATATAGGAGTACCTAATAAGAAAGACAAATGCTAATAGATAAAAAGAGAGAAATCCCTGAAAACACAAGCACAGTAGGAGACTATAACTCCCCATTACCATCACTGGATTTGTCTTTCACACAGAAAATTAATAAGGGAACAAAGTTACTAAAAGACATTATAAAATAATTGGAGATGGCTGATATTTTCAAAACAGTACTTCTCCCCAAAACAGAATATATATTCTTTTCCTGTGCACATGGAACATTTTCCAGGAAAGATTATGTACTCAGTCATTGAATAAGCCTCAACAAATTTAAGAAGATATAACAAGCAAATTTTCTGAGTATAATACCATGAAACTAGAAATCAGTCACAGAAAAACAGGGAGAAAAAAATGACAGCATGCAGATTAAAAAACATGGTAATAAAACAAGGAGGGGAGGTGATGAGTAAAAGAAGAAATTAAAAAAATATCTTAAGAAATATGACAAAAAATACACAAACTCTATGGAATACAGTTAAAGCAGGCTTAAGAGGGAAGTACATAGTGACAAGACCCCCCTCAAAGTAGAAGAAAAATTTGAGATAAATAATATAATGTTCTATGTAAACTAATCAAGAAAAGAAGAGCAAATATAACAAAAAGTCAGCAGAAAGAGGGGAAAAATAAAGATAAAAAAGAAAGAATTGAAATAAAGATAAAAAATAGAAAAAATCAATCAAACATTTTTTTGAAATAGTAAACAAAATTGGCAAACCTCTGAACAGGCTCACCAACAAGAAAAGAAAGAGAATACAAATAATATAAGAAATGAAAATGGAGATATTACAAACAGTACAAAAAATTACAATATATCATAAGGGAATACCATGAGCAACTGTATGCAAACAAACTGGATAACCAGGAATAAATGGAGAAGTTTTTGGAAACATTCAGACTACCAAAATTGCATCAAGAAGAAATTAACCATTTGAACAGACATATCACCAGAAATGGAATAGAATTATCAATAAAATAAAAAATCACTGCAAACAAAATTCAGACCCAAATAGCTTCACTGGGGAATTTGAAAAAACATACAAAGAAAAATCCACACCAGTCCTCCTCAAACTCTTCCAAAAGACTGATATGGAGAGAGTACTCCCAAACTCACACCATAAGGCCAAAATCAAACTGATACCAAAACCAGACAAAGACACTACCACAAAAAGAAAACTATAGGCCAATATCATTGATAAACTTAGATGTAAATGTCCTTAAGAAATTATTAACAAACAGAATCCAACAGCATGTCAATAAAAGCTCATGCACCATGGACAAGTTAGGTTCATCCCAGGAACACAAGGATGGTTTAATATATGCAAATCAATCAATCAATTGTGATACTCCATATCAACAAAAGAGAAGACAAAAATGATATGATCATCTCAGTAAATGCAGAAAAAGCATTTGATAAAATTTAACACATATTTGCAATAAAAGTTCTTATCACAGTGGGCATATAAGGACCACATCTCAACATAATGAAAGCTATTTATGACAAACATATAGCCAGCAAAATACTCAATGGTGAAAAACTGGAAACTTTCCCACAAAGACCTGACACAAGACAAGGATGCCCATTCTCACAATTTCAATTCAATATAGTCTTGGAAGTCCTACCCACAATGATCAGGCAAGAAAAAGAAATAAAATGATTCAGACTGGAAGAGAAGAGGTAAAATTGTCACGATATGCAGACATGACACTATATATAGAAAAGTGTAAAAGTTTCATAAAAAATTACTTAGGCTAAAAAAGGAACTGGGCAATGTAGACAGATTAGTGTGCAAAAACCAATTAGGATTCTTTACAGTACCATTGAATCAACAGGAAAACAAAGAATAGAAACAACCCCTTTTATAACTGCACCCAAAACTATAAAATGCTTAAGCATAACTCTGACCAAGGAGGTGAATGATTTACACATGGAGAAGAAGAAAACATTGATTGAGAAAATCAAGAAAGATTTGAAGAATTGAAAAGATAACCAATGGTCCCGTATTGGAAGAAATAATATTGTAAAAATGGCCATACTGCCCAAGGTAATCCACAGACTTAATCGGAGTTCCTATCAAATTATGCAAAACATTTCTTTTTAGGAATGAAACAAATGATCATAAGATTTATATGGAATCAAAAATATCCATAATTTCCAAAACAATATTGAAGACTAAAAGAGGTTGTAGCAATAAACCGCCTTGTCTCCATACACTATTTCAGAGCTACAATAATCAAAACGACATGATACTGGTACAGAAACAGGCAAATGGACCAATGGAACAGAATAGAGAGCCTGGGAATAAATCTACATGCCTATGTTCAATTAATATTTGACAGAGTAGCTAAGAGTATGACAGAGAAAAGACCATCTCTTCAGCAACTGGTGTTGGGAAAACTGGATAGAAGCATGCAAAGCAATGGAGTTAGAACACTCCACTCCATACACAAGAATAAACTCAAAATGGCTTGAAGACTAAAATGTAAGCCAAGACACAGTAAATCTCTTAGAAGAAAACAGGCAAAACACTCTGAGATAAATCTCAGCAATGAACTCCTAGAACATCCTACCCAGGTAATGGATGTAAGAGCAAAATTAATAAATGGGACCTATTTAAACTTAAAACATTTTGCACAGCAAAGGGAACCATAAACATAGCAAAATGACAACCTACAGGATTAAAGAAAATATTTAGAAGTGATGCAACTGACAAAGGCTAAATTTCCAAAATATAAAGATATCATACAACCTAATAATAATAAAAAATAACCAAGAAACCCTATCTGAAAATGGGCAGAAGCACTAAACAAACAATTCTCCATTAGAGACATACATATGTCACATAGAAATATGAAAATAAAATTGCTCAATATCATTAGCAGAGAAGGGCAATTCAAAACTAAAATGAAGTATCACCTCACAATAGTCACAATGGCCATCATTCAAAAGTCAACAAACAATAAATGCTGGGGAAGCTGTGGAGAAAGGGAACACTTCTACACTATTGGTAGGAATGTAGTTTGGTGCAGTCATTGTGGAAAACAGGATGGGGATTAATCAAAAGAATAAAACTAGACTTAACATATGATCCAGCAATCCCACATTTGGGTATATATCAGAGAGAACCATAGTTCAAAATGTCACCTGCTCCCCTATGACCTTAGCAGTGCTATATACAAAAGTCACGACATGGAAACACCCTAATTGTCCATGAACAGATGACAGTTTACAGAATTTATGCCATATTTACACAATGGATTTATATTCTGCCATAAAAAATGATAAAACAATGACATCTGCAGCAAAATGGATGTCCCCAAAAAGTGACATTCTAAATGAAGTAAGCCTGAAAGAGAAAGAAAAATAATGCATGATATGACATATGTAGAACATTAAAAAAACAATTCGGATAAGAACACTATGATTTCATCTACAAAACTGAAACACACTTGCAGATCTACTTAATACTCTTATGGTTACTGCAGACAAGGCATAGGAGAGGATATACTTGGAAGCTGTAGAGTTATAAATGTTATCCACTATATATAAAAATAGATTTTTTCAAAATGCCTTTTGTATAACACTGGACAGTATGTAAATATCATGAAGTTTACTTTAATAGGCACACAAATATATGCATGAAGCGGGACACTGTGCTATACACCATAGATTGACACATTGTAAATGGCACTACTTCAATGATAAATAAATGAATAAATAAGTAAATTAGTAAGTAAATAGATAAATGAATGAATGAATGAATGAATAAATAAGTAAATACCATATTTAATAATAAAAGAAATACAAAAATCACACTACATAAATTTAAACATCAAGAACTAGGAGAAAACAGAAAGAATAAAGAAAATTGAATGAATGAGAGTAAGGGAAATAACAAGAGAAACAATTGAAAAGATAAAAAAAATACCTAAGTCTGTTTCTTTTAAACATAAAGTGGACAAACCTTTAGGTTGGCTAAGAAAATAAAGACCCGAATAAAATTAGAAATAAAAGAGAAGATTTTGTAGATGTGTAGAGGTGCATAGAATCAGAAGAAATTTCCACTAGTCAACAATTTGAATGACCTAGAACAAAAGACATATTCCCAGAATCATATGTCTTCCAATACTGAATGATGAAGAAATTACAAAATTAAATAGAGCAAAAGTGTGTATGAGTAAATCAGTATTCCAAACCTCCCAAATCAGAAAAAATTTACGAGATGACTTTACTGGTGAATTCTGTCATACATTTGAAGACAATTTTCACCAATTCTTACCCAAATCTTCTAAGATTTTGAAGTGGGTGAAAGTATCCAAACTAGATTTATGATGCCAGCTTTATTTGCATTACAATGTTAGAAAGGACATTATATGCAAAATATAGAATATAAACCCTGATGAACATATGTGCCAAAATTCTCAACAAAACACAAGCAACATAAATTCAACAAAACATTTAATGTATCATACACATACATGAGTAAAGGGATTGATCCCTGTGTTTAAGGATACTACAAACTTTTCAAATCAATAAAGGTGACATGCAACACTAATAGAATGAGAAATAAAACTCACATAATTATCTCAATAGGTGCAGAAAGAGCATTGTATATAATGCAACATCCTTTTAAGACACTCAGAACAAATTCAATTAACCCTGTCAGTGTCACAATATCATATACACACAAAAACTGTGTGGAGAGAAGCAAAGCAGTTCTCAGTTTATTGATTCTTAGAAGAAGGGTTTATATAGGACATGCACAATGCCTCACATATCATCTAAGTTATAACAATGTTAATAATCTTAAGCAATTTATGTCCCCACGCTCCTGCAGTAAGCACAGGATGTTAAATGATCAAGGATTGTTTTAAATTTCATCACGGAACTTCATTAAGTAGGCCTTCTCTTATTCAGCCAGCTGTGCCTGTCTTAGGTTGTCCTCCTCTGAGGATCTTACCCATCATAGGCTATCCAGCCATCCATACTGGATACATTGATTAGGCCATTTCTTATCCAGCCTGGATATGTGACATTCCTCACAGCTTTTTTTATCAGTTCACCCCATGAGCTTATTCTCTAGAGCCTTCAGACAGGAGCCTACAAACCCAACATAACTTGACAAAAAATTGGATGAACAAAATTTGATGTATATATGCAATGGAATGAATACTTTGCATTCCTATCAAGAGTGTCCACGGTGTACCTTTTTCTCCACAATCTCACCAACATTTGTTTCTTTTCTTTTTAATGAGAACCTTCTGAAAATTGTGAGGTCTTGTTTCATTTTTGGTTTAAGACTTTCCTAAATATTTATAACTCTGAACATATTTTCATGTGTGATTTAGCCAACTGTATGTTTTCTACAGATAATTGATTCAGATCTATCTATTCAGTTCCTATGGACATTTTTTTAAATAGATTGCTTGGTCTTTTTTGTTGTTGTTGTGGGGTAAGAGTTTGCCATATATTTGGATATTAACACTTGATTGGAAAATATCACTTGCAAATATTCTCCCAATGTGTTGGTTGACTTTTCATTTTATTGTTCATTTCTTCTGCAGTGTAAATCTGTTTAGAGTGATAAAATTATATTTTGTTAGTTTTGCTTCTGCTTCCCTTGCCAGAGGAGACATATGTAGAATCAATTTCAGTCCAATGTCAGAGTGTACTTCTTGTAATTTACCCTATGATTCTTTGTTTTCATGTTTTATTCTTTATATACCCAGGAGTGAGATTGCTGTGTCATATGATATTTCTATTTTAATTATTTAATGGAACTTCCATACTGTTTCCAAAGTGGTTGCACCAATTTTCATTCCCACCAACAGCGTTGGAGAGTCCCTTTTTCTCCACAACTTCCCCAGTGTTTATTATTTGTAGACATTTTGATGACAGCCCTTCTCACTTGTGTGAGGTAAAACATTATTTTATTTTTGTCTTGCATTTGTATAATGATTAGCTATGTGAGCATGTTTTTATGTTTCTGATTGTCATCTTTGTGTCTTCTTTAGAGAATTGTCTTCTGCTCATTTTCTGGCTGAGTTGTTTGTAGATTTTTGGAATGGTGTTTTATGAACGATTTGTGTATTTGATAAATTAGCCTCTTGTTGAATGCATTGTTTCCTAATGTTTTCTCCCATTTGGAACTTCATCTTTTCCTATTGTTTATTTTGCTGTGTAGAAGGTTTTAATTTTAATTAGGACCTATTTCTTTATTTTGCTTTTATTGTTTTCAGCTTGGGAGATTGACATAAGAAAATTTCGCTACAATTTATGTCTTGATTTGCCTATGTTAGTTTCCAGGAGTTTTATTGTGTCATGTATTAGATTCAGATATTTCAAACATTTTGAGTTTATTTTTGTACAGTGTGAGGTAGTGTTCTAGTTTCATTGATTTACATGTAGCTCTCTAGCTTTCCAACATCACTTGCTGAAGACTGTCTTTTAGGCATTGTATATTTTTGTTTCCTTTGTCATAATTTAGTTGACCATACGTGTGATGTTTTATTTCTGCCTCTGTGTTCTTTTCCAGTGATATGGATGTGTTCATTTTCCTGTATTGTGCTGTTTTGATTACTGATTTTGTAATATAGTCTGAGATCTAGGAGGGTTATGGGCTATGAGTCCAAAATTGTTCATTTTCCTCTTGTTTCTTTTGCAGTTCTGGTACTTTTGCAGTTCCATACAAATCTTAGGACTCTTTTAATTACTTTGAAAAGTATCATGTATATCGATCTGAATCACTTTATATCTGTAGACATCTTTTGTAGTATGTATATTTTAAAAATAATAATTCCTCTAAACTAAGACATTGAGATATTTTCCATTTCTTTGCATCATCTTCAAATTTCTTCATCAGTGTCCTATAGACTTACTTATCTTGTTTTTTTCATAGTTTTTTTTATTTTTGATCTGATATATGGATTTTTTTAAATTATGGAATATTTCATTCTTATTTTAAAAAAATGTGACAGTTTTTGTACATTAATCATGAATAATGCTACTTTGCTAAATGTCTTTATTAATTTTAGTTGTTCTGGCATGGAGAATTTTTAGGCTTCTCTATATAGATTATCATGTCATCTAAAATAATAATAGTTTTACTTCATTCAATCCATCTTGAATAACTTTTTTCTTCTCCAATTGCTGTTGATTGAGACTTCCCATACTGTGTTAAATAGAAATGGTGAGAGTGGGCATCCCTTTCTTATTCCTTAATTTGGCTTTCAGTTATTCACTTTTGCATATTATGCTGTCTGTGTGTCTGTTATTAATGACTTTAGTTATGTTGAGATATATTTCCTGAATCCTACTTTGGTAAGAGGTTTCTGTTGTTTTTTTGTTGTTGCTGTTATTGTTGCTCTTTTAATGAATAAATGTTGAATATTGTGAATTGTTTTTTATCGATTTATTGGGATGACCACGTCATTTTCCCTTTTTCTTTTGTTAATTTGGTGTATCAAAATGATTGATTTCATGTATGTTCCACCTCTCTTATGACCCTTCAATGAATTAAAGTTGATCATGGTGTATAATTCATTTTTGGTATTGCCGGATTTAGTTTGCTAATAATAGCTTTTAGAATTTTTGCATCTATATCAATCAAAGATATTGGCTTGAAATTCTCTTTGCCTGTACTTTGTTTGTTGGCTTTGCTATCAGGGTGATGAAAGCTTCATAGAATTTGTGAGTATCCCACATCTTCACTATTTTTGAATATTTTGAAGAGTATAAGTTCTATTTTGTATTTTTGTACAGTTTTCAATGGGAGTTGTTTATATCTGCTCTTGTATTAAATGATTTTTGAAATTCAGATTCTTTCTTTCTTCTAGTAAAGTTTGTTCAAATTATTTGTTTCTCCTTATCTCTGTCTCATTCTAGACATTTGTTAATTTCTTCTAAGTTGTCCAGTTAATTGGCATGTAAGTGTTGACAAAATGATTGCTTTTTTGTATATCTGAGGGAACAATGGTTATTTCTCCACATTTATTTCTGACATTTTCTTTGGAGCATCTCTCTTTTCTTCAAGATGCACCTGGCTAGAGGTTTTTTGATTTTGCTTATCTTAAGATGAAAACAAAAACAAAATCTTTGATTTTACTACTCCTTTGCGTAGTTGTTTTTCTCTCTAATTTATATTTACACCTGTAATATTTAGGGTCATTTTTTTATCTTTTTTTATTGATTTTTAATCATTTTAAAAAGTTGTCTCAAACTCCATTGTAGAGCACAATTTTTTAGTTACAATGAACATATATACATTTGCTGTCCCATTTTTTCCCCTGTGAGCTGCCGTAAGATCTTTTATATATTTCCCTGTGATATACAGTACAATCCTGTTTATCTATTTTAAAATTTTGACATCCCAGCCTATCTATTCCCACACCCCACCCACTTGGCAACCAAAACTTTGTATTCTCTGCCTGCGAGTCTATTTCTGTTTTGTATTTATGAGTGTTTTGTTTGGTTTGATTTTGTTTTAAGATTCCACATATGAGCCTTCTCATATGGTAATTTTCTTTCACTTTCTGGCTTACTTCACATAGACATTTTCTCCAGGATCAACCATGTTGCTGAAAACGGCGTTATGTTGTCAGTTTATAAGACTGACTACTATTACATGGTATAAATATACCACCTCTTCTTTATCTAGTCAAATGTTGATGGACACTTAGGCTTTTTCTATGTCTTGGCTATTGTAAATAGTGCTGGCTATGAACAATGGTGTGCAGGTGTCATCCTGGAGTAGGATTCCTTCTGGATTTATGCCCAGAAGCTGGATTCTTTGCTTATATGCTAAGCCTATTCCTAGGCTTTTGAGTAATCTCCATCCTGTTTTCCACAGTGGCTGCACCAAATTGCCACCAGCAGTGAAGGACGGTTCCCTTTATTCCAGAGCCTCTCCAGTATTTGTCATTTGTGGATTTTTAAATGATGTCCATTCTGACTGTTGTGAGGTGATACTTCATTGCTGTTTTGATTTGCATTTCTCGGATAATAAGTGATATTGAGCATTTTGTGATGTGCCTTTTGATCATTTGTATGTCTTCCTTGGAGAATTGCTTATTTAGGTCTTCTGCCCAATTTTGGATTGGGTTGTTTAGTTTTTCTTATTCAGTTGGAAGAGCTGCTTATATACTCTGGAGATCAAGTCTTTGACTGTTTCATATGCAAATTTTTTCCCATTCCGTAGGTTGTCTTTTTGTTTTACTTCCGGTTTCTTTACTGTGCAGAAGCCTGTAAGTTTCATTAGGTATCATTTGTTTATTCTTTCTTTTATTTGTTCTATGAGAAAATTTTCGAGACTTATATCAGATAACGTTTTGCCTATATTTTCCTCTTGGTGGTTTATTGTATCTTGCTTATGTTTAAGTCTTTGATCCATTCTGAGTTTATTTTTGTGTATGGTGTCCTAACTTCATTTGGAGTGTTCTAGCTTCATTTAATTACATGCTGCATTCCAGTTTTCCACACACCAGTCGCTGAAGTGTCTATCTCTTTTCTATTGTAATTTCTTGCATCCTTTGTGTAAGACTAATTGACCAAAACATGTGGGTTCATTTCTGGGCTCTGTATTTTGTGCCATTGGCCTATATGTATGTTTATCTACCAATACAGTGCTGTCATGTTGACTGTAGATCTATATTATTATCTGAATCTTTAGCGTTAAGAATTGCCACTGATATTTGTACCTTAATCTTGTAACCTGCTACATTGCTGAATTCTTTGATCAGCTGTAGTAAATTCATTCTGAATCTTGTAGGGTTTTCTATAAATAGAAACATATTATCTGCATATAGTTTAAATTTTATATCTTCCTTTCCAATTTGCATCACTTTTTCTCCTCTCTCTTGTTTGACTGCTGTGGCTAGGACTCCCAAGACTATCTTGAGTAGGAGTCATGATAGTGTGCATCCTTTACTCTCCCAGATTTTAGTAGGATGAATTTGACTTTATAGCCTTTGAGCATTATACTGGCTGTAGGTTTGTTATCTATAACTTTCATGATGCTGTGATATGTTCCCTGTATGCCCACTCCTTGATGCATGAAACATGTTCAGAATACGGAATGCCATGGTTATGTAGACAATGTAAATTACATGTGAATTGGTGAGAATTCGCTCAAACAGTGTTTTCTGGGGCAAAATCTCTGATTTCAGAACCTGGTGACAGAAAAAACCTATGAAGTCAGAGTAAATATTTCAAAGAGTATATATGACTTGCTTGGTGGTTGAAAGGTCAGTAATCCGCATGCTCACAACTCAGAAACGGATGTTTGCCGAATCCATCATGCATGTAGCATGTACGGATACCGGAATGCCATGTTGATGGAATTCATGTAAATTACATATCTGTTAGGTGGGAATCGCTGCAGAAGTATTTTTCTGTGAAAAATTCATGAATTCGAAACTGGAGTTAGGGAAAGCTTGTGAAAATGAGTACACGTGTCTAGATGAAAATATTCCTTTTATAGAGGAAGAAAGATCACAAATCCACATGCTCTCAACTCAGGAATGCATGTTTGTCGACTCTGTCATGCATGTAGCATGTACGGAATACGGATTATCATGTTGATGGAATCCTTTCAAATTAAATATCTCTAGGGTAGAATTCGCTCCAACAGGTTTTTTTAGTGATCAAAGTGTGATTCCTGAACCTTGTGATAGGAAGAATCTACGAAGACAAAGTAAATATTTCAAAGTGCATAGTTAACTTGTTATGGTTGAAACATCAGCCATGCGCATGTTCAAAACTCAGAAATGCATGTTTGAGGAATCCGTGTTGCATGAAACATGTTCGGAATACGGAATGCCATGGTTATGTAAACAATGTAAATTACATATGTATTGGTTAGAATTCGCTCAAAGAGTGTTTTCTGGTGCCAAATGTCCGATTTTAGAACCTAGTGATACAAAAAAACTATGAAGTCAGAGTAAATAATTCTAAGTGTATATATGCCTTGTTTGGTGGATGAAAGTTCACTAATCCACATGCTCACAACTCAGAAACTCATGTTTGTCGAATCCGTCATGCATGTAGCATGTACGGAACCCGGAATGCCATGTTAATAGAATTCATGTAAATTATATATCTATTAGGTTGAAATCGTTCCAGAAGTATTTTTGTGTGAAAAATGCACGAATTCTAAACTGGTGTTAGGGAAAGCTTGTGAAAATGTGTACATGTGTCTAGATGAAAATATTCCTTTTATAGAGGGTGAAACATCAGAAATCCACATGCTCTCAAGTCAGGAATGCATGTTTGTCGAATCCGACATGCATGTAGCATGTACGGAACACGGAATATCATGTAGATGGAATCTATTCAAATTACATATCTCTAGGGTAGAATTCGCTCCAAGAGTGTTTTTCTGGGATCAAAGTGTGATTCTTGAAACTCGTGATAGGAAGAAGCTTCGAAGTCCATGTAAATATTTCAAAGTGCATAGGTAAATAGTTTGGTGTTCGAAAGACCAGTCATGCGCATGTACACAACTCAGAAATGAATGTTTGAAGAATCAGTGATGCATGAACCATATTCGGAATATGGAATGCCATGGTTATGAAAACAATGCAAATTACATGTGTATTGTTGAGAATTCGCTCAAAGACTGTTTTCTGGTGCCAAATGTCCGATTTTACAACCTGGTGATAGAAAATACTTATGAAGTGAGAGTAAACATTTCTAATATTATATATGCCTTTTTTGGTGGATGAAAGGTCAGTAATCCACATGCTCACAACTCAGAAATGCATGTTTCATGAATCTGTCATGCATGTAGCATGTACGGAACCCGGAATGCCATGTTGATAGAATACATGTAAATTACATATCTATTAGGTGAAAATCGCTCAAGAAGTATTTTTCTGTGAAAAATGCACGAATTCTTAACTGGTGTTAGGGAAAGCTTGTGAAAATGAGTACACGTGTCTAGATGTAATTATTCCTTATATAGAGGATGAAAGATCAGTAATCAACATGCTCTCAACTCAGGAATGCATGTTTGTAGAATTCGTCATACATATAGCATGTACGGAACACGGAATATCATGTAGATGGAATCTATTCCAATTACATATCTCTAGGGTAGAATTCGCTCCAAGAGGGTTTTTCTGGGATCAAAGTGTGATTCTTGAATCTGGTGATAGGAAGAAGCTACGAAGTCAAAGTAAATATTTCAAACTGCATAGGTAACTTTTTTGTTGGTTGAAACATCAGTCATGCGCATGTTGACAACTCACAAATGCATGTTTGAGGAATTCGTGATACATGAATCATGTTCAGAATACGCAATGCCATGGTTATGTAAACAATGTTAATTACATGTGTATTGATGAGAATTCGCTGAAAGAGTGTTTTCTCGTGCCAAATGTCCGATATTAGAACCTGGTGATAGAAAAAACCTATGAAGTCAGAGTAAATATTTCAAAGTGTATATATGCCTTGTTTGGTGGATGAAAGGTCACTAATGAACATACTCACAACTCAGAAACTCATGTTTGTCGAATCCATCATGCATGTAGCATGTACGGAACCCGGAATGTCATGTTGATGGAATTCATTTAAATTGCATATCTCTTAGGTGGAAATTGCTCCAGAAGTTTATTTCTATGAACAATGCACGAATTCGAAACTGGTGTTAGGGAAAGCTTGTGAAAATAAGTAGACGTGTCAAGATGTAAATATTCCTTTTATAGAGGATGAAAGATCAGTAATCAACATGCTCTCAAATCAGGAATGCAGGTTTTTCGAATCTGTCATCCATATAGCATGTACGGAACACGGAATATCATGTAGATGGAATCTATTCCAATTACATATCTCTAGGGTAGAATTCGCACGAAGAGGGTTTTTCTGGGATGAAAGTGTGATTCTTGAAACTGGTGATAGGAAGAATCTACGAAGTCAAGGTAAATATTTCAAAGTGCATAAGTAACATTTTATGATTGAAACATCAGTCATGCGCATGTTCACAACTCAGATGCATGTTTGTGGAATACGTGTTTCATGACAAATATTCAGCATAAGGAATGCCATGGTTATGTAAACAATATAAAATACATATATATTGGTGAGAATTCGCTCAAAGAGTATTTTCTGGTGCCAAATGTGCGATTTTAGAACCTAGTGATAGAAAAAAACTATGAAGTCAGTGTAAATAATTCTAAGTGTATATATGCCTTTTTTGTTGGATGAAGTTCACTAATCCATATGCTCACAACTAAGAATCTCATATTTGTCGAATCCGTCATGCATGAAGCATGTACGGAACCCGGAATGCCGTGTTGATGGAGGTCATGTAAATTACATATCTATTAGGTTGAAATCGCTGCACAAGATTTTTTCAGTGAAAAATGCATGAATTCGAAACTGATGTTAGGGAAAACTTGTGAAAATCTGTACACGTGTCTAGATGAAAATATTGTTTTATAGAGGATGAAAGATCAGTAATCCACATGCTCTCAACTCAGGAATGCATGTTTGTCGAATCCGTCATGCATGTAGTATGTACGGAACACGGAATATCATGTAGATGGAATCTAATCAAATTACATATCTCTAGGGTACAATACGCTTCAAGAGGGTTTTTCTGGGATCAAATAGTGATTCGTAAACCTGGTGATAGGAAGAAGCTACGAAGACAAAGTGTATATATCAAAGTGCATAGGTAACTTGTAATGGTTTAAACATCAGTCATGAGCATATTCAAAACTCATAAATGCATGTTAGAGGAATCGGTATTGCATGAAACATGTTCAGAATACAGAATGCCATGGTTATGTAAAAAATGTAAATTACATGTGTATTTGTGAGAATACGCTCAAAGAGATTTTTCTGGTGCCAAATATCCAATTTTAGAACCTGGTGATACAAAAAACCTATGAAGTCAGATTAAATATTTTAAAGTGTATATATGCCTTGTTTGGTGGATGAAAGGTCAGTAATCCACATGCTGAGAACTCAGAAACACATGTTTGCCGAATCCGTCATGCATGCAGCATGTACGGAACCCTGAATGCTATGTTGATGGAATTCATGTAAATTACATATCTATTAGGTGGAAATAGCTCAAGAAGTTTTTTTCAGTGAAAAATGCACGACTTCGAAACTTGTGTTAGGGAAAGCTTGTGAAAATGAGTACACGAGTCTAGATGAAAATATTCCATTTATAGAGGTTGAAAGATCAATAATCCAATTGCTCTCAACCCAGGAATGCATATTTGTCGAATCCATCATGCATGTAGTATGTACGGATCATGGAATATCATGTTGATGAAATCTATTCAAATTACGTATCTCTAGGGAAGGATTCACTCCAAGAGGGTTTTTCTGGGATGAAAGTGTGATTCTTGAAACTGGTGATAGGAAGAATCTACGAAGTCAAGGTAAATATTTCAAAGTGCATAATTAAATTTTTATGATTGAAACATCAGTCATGCGCATGTTCACAACTCAGATGCATGTTTGTGGAATATGTGTTTCATGACAAATGTTCAGCATACAGAATGCCATGGTTATGTAAACAATATAAAATACATATGTATTGGTGAGAATTCGCTCAAAGAGTATTTTCTTGTGCCAAATGTCCGATTTTAGAACCTAGTGATAGAAAAAACCTATGAAGTCAGAGTAAATACTTCAAAGTGTATATATGCCTTGTTTGGTGGTAGAAAGGTCACTAATGAACATAATCACAACTCAGAAACTCATGTTTGTCGAATCCATCATGCATGTAGCATGTACGGAACCCGGAATGCCATGTTGAAGGAATTCATTTAAAATGCATATCTGTTAGGTGGATATTGCTCCAGAAGTATTTTTCTATGAAAAATGCACGAATTCGAAACTGGTGTTAGGGAAAGCTTGTGAAAATGAGTACACGTGTCTAGATGTAAATATTCCTTTTATAGAGGATGAAAGATCACAAATCCACATGCTCTCAACACAGGAAAGCATGTTTTTCGAATCCGTCATCCATATACCATGTACGGAACACGGAATATCATGTAGATGGAATCTATTCCAATTACATATCTCTAGGGTAGAATTCGTTCCAAAAGGGATTCTCTGGGATCAAAGTGTGATTCTTGAAACTTGTGATAGGAAGAAGCTACGAAGTGCAAGTAAATATTTCAAAGGGAATAGGTACATTCTTATAGTTGAAACATCTCTCATGTGCATGTCCACAACTCAGAAATGCATGTTTGAGGAATCAGTGTTTCATCAAACATCTTCGGAATACGGAATGCCATGGTTATATAAACAATGTAAATTAAATGTGTATTGGTGAGAATTCGCTCAAAGAGGCTTTTCTGGTGACAAATGTCCGATTTTAGAACGTGGTGATACAAAAACCTATAAAGACAGAGTAAATAATTCTAAGTGTATATATGCCTTGTTTGTTGGATGAAAGTTCACTAATCCACATGTTCACAACTCAGAATCTCATATTTGTCGAATCCGTCATGCATGAAGCATGTACGGAACCTGAAATGCCATGTTGATGGAAGTCATGTAAATTACATATCTATTAGGTTGAAATCGCTGCACAAGAATTTTTCAGTGAAAAATGCAAGAATTCGAAACTGATGTTAGGGAAAACTTCTGAAAATCTGTACACGTGTCTAGAAGAAAATTTTCCCTTTATAGAGGAAGAAACACCAGTAATCCACATGCTCTCAACTCAGGAATGCATGTTTTCCCAATCCGTCATGCATGTAGCATGTACGGAACACGGAATATCATGTAGAGAGAATCTATTCAAATTACATATCTCTAGGGTAGAATTCGCTCCAAGAGGGTTTTTCTGGGATCAATGTGTGATTCTTGAAACTGGTGATAGGAAGAAGCAACGAAGTCTAAGTAAATATTTCAAAGTGCATAGGTAAATTTTTGGTGGTTGAAACATCTGTCATGCGCATGTTCACAGCTCAGAAATTCATGTTTGAGGATCCGTGATGCATGAAACATGTTCGGAATATGGAATGCCATGGTTATGTAAACAATGTAAATTACATATGTATTGGAGAGAATTCGTTCAAAGAGTGTTTTCTACTGCCAAATATCCGATTTGAAACCCTGGTGATACAAAAAACTTATGAAGACAGAGTAAATATTTCAAAGTGTATATATGCCTTGTTTGGTGGTTGAAAGGTCAGTAATCCACATGCTGAGATCTCAGAAACCCATGTTTGCCGAATCCGTCATGCATGTAGCATGTACGGAACCCGGAAAGCCATGTTGATGGAATTCATGTAAATTACATACCTGTTTGGTGGAAATCGCTCCAGAAGTATTTTTCTGAGAAAAATGCATGAGTTCAAAACTGGTGTTAGGAAAAGATTGTGAAAATGGGTACACGTGTCTAGATGAAAATATTGTTTTTATACAGGATGAAAGATCAGTAATCCACATGCTCTCAACTCAGGAATGCATGTTTGTCGGATACGTCATGCATGTAGCATTTACGGAACACTGAATATCATTTAGATTGAATCTATTCAAATTACATATCTCTAGGGTAGTTTTCGCTCCAATAGGCTTTTTCTGAGATCAAAGTGTGATTCTTGATACTGGTGAAAGGAAGAAGAAACGAAGTCTACATAAATATTTCAAAGTGCATAGGTAATTTGTTTGTAGGTTGAAACATCAGTCATGCGCATGTTGACAACTCAGAAATGCATGTTTGAGGAATTCGTGATACATGAATCATGTTCAGAATATGCAATGCCATGATTATGTAAACAATGTAAATTACATGTGTATTGGTGAGAATTCGCTCAAAGAGTGTTTTCTGGTGTCAAGTGTCCTATTTTAGAACCTGGTGATAGAAAAAAACTATGAAGTCAGAGTAAATATTTGTAAGTGCATATATGCTTTGTTTGGTGGATGAAAGTTCCCTAATCCACATGCTCACAACTCAGAAACACATGTTTGTCGAATCCGTCATTCATGTAACATGTACGGAACCCTGAATGCTATGTTGATGGAATTCATGTAAATTACATATCTATTAGGTGGAAATCTCTCAAGAAGTATTTTTCTGTGAAAAATGCATGAATAAGAAATTGGAGTTAGGGAAAGGTAGTGAAAACCTATACACGTGTCTAGATGAAAATATTCCTATTATAGAGGATGAAAGATCAGTAATCCACATGCTCTCAACTCAGGAAGGCATGTTTCTCGAATCCATCATGCATGTATCATGTACAGAACACGGAATATCATGTTGAAGGAATCTATTCAAATTATATATCTCTAGGGTAGAATTCGCTCCAAGAGTGTTTTTCTGGGATCAAAGTGTGATTCTTGAACCTGGTTATAGGAAGAAGCAATGAAGTCCAAGTAAATATTTCAAAGTGCATAGGTAAATTGTTTGGTGGTTGAAACATCTATCATGCGCATGTTCACAACTCAGAAATGCATGTTTGAGGAAACATTGTTGCATGAAACATGTTCAGAATATGGAATACCATGGTTATGTAAACAATGTAAATTACATGTGTATTGGTGAGAATTCACACAAAGAGGCTTTTCTAGTGCCAAATGTCCCATTTTAGTACCTGGTGACAGAAAAAACCTATGAAGTCAGAGTAAATATTTCTAAGTGTATATATGCCTTGTTTGGTGGATGAAAGGTCAGTAATCCACATGCTGAGATCTCAGAAACACATGTTTGCCGAATCCGTCATGCATGTAGCATGTACGGAACCCGGAATGCCATGTTGATGGAATTCATGTAAATTACATATCTGTTTGGTGGAAATCGCTCCAGAAGTATTTTTCTGAGAAAAATGCACGAGTTCGAAACTGGTGTTAGTAAAAGATTGTGAAAATGGGTACACGTGTCTAGATGAAAATATTGTTTTTATAGAGGATGAAAGATCAGTAATCCACATGGTCTCAACTCAGGAATGCATGTTTGTCGAGTCCTTCATGCATGTAGCATGTACGGAACACTGAATATCATTTAGATGGAATCTATTCAAATTACATATCTCTAGGGTAGATTTCGCTCCAAGAGGGTTTTTCTGGGATCAACGTGTGATTCTTGAAACTGGTGAAAGGAAGAAGCAACGAAGTCTAAGTAAATATTTCAAAGTGCATAGGTAACTTTTTTGGTGGTTGAAACATCTGTCATGCACATGTTCACAGTTCAGAAATGCATGTTTGAGGAATCCGTTATGCATGAAACATGTTTGGAATACGGAATGCCATGGTTATGTAAACAATGTAAATTACATGTGTATTGGTGAAAATTCACTCAAATAGTGTTTTCTGGTGCCAAATGTCCGATTTTAGAACCTGGTGATAGAAAAAAGCTATGAAGTCATAGTAAATATTTCAAAGATTATATATGCCTTGCTTGGTGGATGAAAGGTCAGTAATCCACATGCTCACAACTCAGAAACGGATGTTTGCCGAATCCGTCATGCATGTAACATGTACGGATCCCGGAATGCCATGTTGATGGAATTCAAGTAAATTACATATCTGTTATTTGGGAATCGCTCCAGAAGTATTTCTCTGTGAAAAATGCACGAATTTGAAATTGGTGTTAGGGAAAGCTTGTGAAAATGAGTACACGTGTCTAGATGAAAATATTCCTTTAATAGAGGAAGAAAGATCACAAATCCACATGCTCTCAACACAGGAAAGCATGTTTGTCGACTCCGTCATGCATGTAGCATGTACAGAATACGGATTATAATGTTGATGGAATCCATTCAAATTAAATATCTCTAGGGTAGAATTCGTTCCAAGACGTTTTTTCTGGGATCAAAGTGTGATTCTTGAACCTACTGATAGGAATAATCTACGAATACAAAGTAAATATTTCAAAGTGCATAGGTAAATTTTTATGGTTGAAACATCTGTCATGCGCATGTACACAAAACAGAAATGCATGATTGAGTAATCCGTGTTGTATGAAACAAGTTTGGAATACAGAATGCCATGTTTATTTAAACAATTTAAATTACATATGTATTGGTTAGAATGCGCACAAAGAGTGGTTTCTGGTGCCAAATGTTCGATTTTAGAACCTGGTGATACAAAAAACCTATGAGGTAAGAGTAAATATTTCTATGGGTATATATGCCTTGTTTGGTGGATGAAAGTTCACTAATCCACATGTTCACAACTCAGAATCTCATGTTTGTCAAATCCGTCATACATGTAGCATGTACGGAACCTTTAATGCCATGTTGATGGAATTCATGTAAATTACATATCTATTAGGTTGAAATCGCTCCAGAAGTATTTTTCTGTGAAAAGTGCACGACTTAGAAACTGGTGTTAGGGAAAGCTTGTGAAAATGTGTATACTAGTCTAGATGAAAATATTCCTTTTATAGAGGATGAAAGATCAGTAATCAACATGCTCTCAACTCAAATGCATGTTTGTAGAATCCGTCATACATATAGCATGTACGGAACACGGAATATCATGCAGATGGAATCTAATCCAATTACATATCTCAAGGTTAGAATTCGCTCCAAGAGGATTTTTCTGGGATCAAAGTGTGATTCTTGAAACTGGTGATAGGAAGAAGCTCCGAAGACAAAGGAAATATTTCAAAGTGCATAGGTAACTTGTTTGTAGGTTGAAACAACTGTCATGCGCATGTTGACATCTCAGAAATGCATGTTTCAGGAATTCATGATATATGAATCATGCTCAGAATATGCAATGCCATGGTTATATAAACAATGTTAATTACATGTGTATGGGTGAGAATTCGCTAAAAGAGTGTTTTCTTGTGCCAAATGTCCGATATTAGAACCTAGTGATAGAAAAAACCTATGAAGTCAGAGTAAACATTTCAAAGTGTATATGTGCCTTCTTTGGTGGATGAAAGGTCACTAATGAACATAATCACAACTCAGAAACTCATGTTTGTCGAATCCATCATGCATGTAGCATGTACGGAACCCGGAATGCCATGTTGATGGAATTCATTTAAATTCCATATCTCTTAGGTGGAAATTGCTCCAGAAGTATTTTTCTATGAAAAATACACAAATTCGAAATTGGTGTTAGGGAAAGCTTGTGAAAATGAGTACACGTGTCTAGATGTAAATATTCCTTTTATAGAGGATGAAAGGTCAGTAATCTACATGCTCTCAACTCAGGAATGCATGTTTTTCAAATCCGTCATCCATATACAATGTACGGAACACGGAATACCATGCAGATGGAATCTAATCCAATTACATATCTCTAGGGTAGAATTCGCTCCAAGAGGGTTTTTCTGGGATCAAAGTGTGATTCTAGAAACTGGTGAAAGGAAGAAGCTCCGAAGTCAAAGTAAATATTTCAAAGTGCATAGGTAACTTGTTTGTAGGTTGAAACATCAGTCATGCGCATGCTGACAACTCAGAAATTCATGTTTGAAGAATTCGTGATACATGAATCATGTTCAGAATACGCAATGCCATGGTTATGTAAACAATGTTAATTACATGTGTATTGGTGAGAATTCGCTCAAAGAGTGTTTTCTGGTGCCAAGTGTCCTATTTTAGAACCTGGTGAGAGAAAAAACCTATGAAGTCAGAGTAAATATTTGTAAGTGTATATATGCTTTGTTTGGAGGATGAAAGTTCACTAATCCACATGCTCACAACTCAGAAACACATGTTTGTCGAATCCGTCATTCATGTTGCATGTACGGAACCCTGAATGCTATGTGATGGAATTCATGTAAATTACATATCTATTAGGTGGAAATCGCTCAAGAAGTATTTTTCTGTGAAAAATGCACGAATTCGAATCTTGTGTTAGGGAAAGCTTGTGAAAATGTGTACACGAGTCTAGATGAAAATATTACATTTATAGAGGTTGAAAGATCAGTAATCCACATGCTCTCAACTCAGGAATGCATGTTTGTCGAATCCGTCATGCATGTAGCATGTACGGATCATGGAATATCATGTTGATGGAATCTAGTCAAATTACGTATCTCTAGGGTAGAATTCACACCAAGAGGGTTTTTCTGTTATGAAAGTGTGATTCTTGAAACTGGTGATAGGAAGAATCTATGAAGTCAAGGTAAATATTCCAAAGTCCATAAGTAAATTTTTATGGTTGAAACATCAGTCATGCGCATGTTCACAACTCAGATGCATGTTTGTGGAATCCGTGTTTAATGACAAATGTTCAGCATAAGGAATGCCATGGTTATGTAAACAATATAAAATACATATGTATTGGTGAGAATTCGCTGAAAGAGTGTTTTCTCTTGCCAAATGTCCGATATTAGAACCTGGTGATACAAAAAAACTATGAAGCCAGAATAAATATTTCAAAGTGTATATATGCCTTGTTTGGTGGATGAAAGGTCACTAATGAACATACTCACAACTCAGAAACTCATGTTTGTCGCATCCGTCATGCATGTAGCATGTACGGAACCCGGAATGCCATGTTGATGGAATTCATGTAAATTACATATCTGTTAGGTGGAAATCGCTCCAGAATTATTTTTCTGTGACAAATGCATGAATTCGAAACTGGTGTTAGGGGGCCTTGTGAAAATGTGTACACGTGTCTAGATGAAAATTTTCCACTTATAGAGGATGAAAGATCAGTAATCCACATGCTCTCAACTCAGGAATGCATGTTTGTCGAATCCGTCATGCATGTAGCATGTACGGAACACGGAATATCATGCAGATGGAATCTATTCAAATTAAATATCTCTAATGTAGAATTACCTCCAAGAGGGTTTTTCTGGGATCAAAGTGTGATTCCTGAACCTGGTGATAGGAAGAAGCTACGAAGACAAAGCATATATATCAAAGTGCATAGATAACTTGTAATGGTTGAAACATCAGTCATGAGCATATTCACAACTCAGAAATGCATGTTTGTGGAATCCGTTTTGCATGAAACATATTCGGAATACGGAATGCCATGGTTATGTAAAGAATGTAAATTACATATATATTTGTGAGAATTCGCTCAGTGTGAATTTTCTGGTTCCAAATATCCGATTTTAGAGCCTGGTGACAGAAAAAACCTATGAAGTCAGAGTAAATATTTCTAAGTGTATATATGCCTTGTTTGGTGGATGAAAGTTCACTAATCCACATGCTGAGATCTCAGAAACTCATGATTGCCGAATCCGTCATGCATGTAGCATGTATGGAAACCGGAATGCCATGTTGATGGAATTAATGTAAATTACATATCTGTTTGGAGGAAATCGCTACAGAAATATTTTTCTGAGAAAAATGCACGAGTACGAAACTGGTGTTAGGAAAAGATTGTGAAAATGGGTACACGTGTCTAGATGAAAATATTGTTTTTATAGAGGATGAAAGATCAGTAATCAACATGCTCTCAACTCAGGAATGCATGTTTGTCGAATCCGTCATGCATGTAGCATGTACGGAACACTGAATATCATTTAGATGGAATCTATTCAAATTACATATCTCTAGGGTAGATTTCGCTCCAAGTGGGTTTTTCTGGGATCAAAGTGTGATTCTTGTAACTGGTGAAAGGAAGAAACAACGAAGTCTAAGTAAATATTTCAAAGTGCATAGGTAAATTTTGATGGTGAAACATCTGTCATGCACATGTTCACAGCTCAGAAATGCATGTTTGAGGAATCCGTGATGCATGAAACATGTTCGGAATACGGAATGCCATGGTTATGTAAACAATGTAAATTACATGTGTATTGGTAAAAATTCACTCAAATAGTGTTTTCTGGTACCAAATGTCCGATTTTAGTACCTGGTGATAGAAAAAACCTATGAAGTCATAGTAAATATTTCAAAAATTATATATGCCTTGCTTGGTGAATGAAAGGTCAGTAATCCACATGCTCACAACTCAGAAACGGATGTTTGCCGAATCCGTCATGCATGTATCATGTACGGATCCCGGAATGCCATGTTGATGGAATTCATGTAAATTACATATCTGTTAGGTGGGAATTGCTCCAGAAGTATTTCTCTGTGAAAAATGCACAAATCCGAAACTTGTGTTAGGGAAAGCTTGTGAAAATGATTACACGTGTCTAGATGAAAATATTCCTTTTATACAGGAAGAAAGATCAGAAATCCACATACTCTCAACTCAGGAATTCATGTTTGTCGACTCCGTCATGCATGTGGCAAGTACGGAACACGGAATATCATTTAGATGAAATCTATTCAATTTACATATCTCTAGGGTAGAATTCGCTCCAAGATTGTTTATCTGGGATCAAAGTTTGATTCCTGAACCTGGTGATAGGAAGAAGCTACGAAGACAAAGTATATATATCAAAGTGGATAGATAACTTGTAATGGTTGAAAAATCAGTCATGAGCATATTCACAACTCAGAAATGCATGTTTGTGGAATCCATTTTGCATGAAACATGTTCGGAATACGGAATGACATGGTTATGTAAAGAATGTAAATTACATATATATTGGTGAGAATTCGCTCAGTGTGTGTTTTCTGGTTCCAAATGTCTGATTTTAGAGCCTGGTGTTAGGAAATACCTATGAAGTCAGAGTAAATATTTCTAAGTGTATATATGTCTTTTTTGGTGGATGAAAATTCACTAATCCACATGCTCACAACTCAGAAACTCATGTTTGTCGAATCCGTAATGCATGTAGCATGCTCGGAACCTGGAATGCCATGTTGATGAATTCATGTAAATTACATATCTATTAGGTGGAAATCGCTCCAGAACAATTTTTCTGTGAAAAATGCACAAATTCGAAACTGGTGTTAGGGAAAGCTTGTGAAAATGAGAACACGTGTCTAGATGAAAATATTCCTTTTATACAGGATGAAACATCATTAATCCACATGCCCTCAACTCAGGAATGCATGTTTGACGAATCCGTCTTGCATGAAGCATGTACGGAACACGGAATATCATTTAGATGGAAACTATTCAAATTACATATCTCTAGTTTAGGATTTGCTCCAAGAGGTTTTCTCTGGGATCAAAGTGTGACTCTTTAATCTGGTGATAGGAAGAAGCAATGAAGTCCAATTAAATATATCAAAGTGCATAGGTAATTTTTTGGTGTTTGAAACATTTGTCATGCGCATGTTCACAGCTCAGAAATGCATGTTTGAGGAATCCGTGTTGCATCAAACATGTTCGGAATACGGAATGCCATGGTTATGTAAACAATGTAAATTATATATGTATTGGTGAGCATTCGCTCAAAGAGTGTTTTCTGTTGCCAAATGTCCAGTTTTAAAACCTGGTGATAGAAAAAATTTATGAAGTCACAGTGAATACTTCTAAGTGTATATATGCCTTGTTTAGTGGATGAAAGTTCACTAATCCACATGCTCACAACTCAAAAACTCATGTTTGTCGAATCCGTAATGCATGTAGCAAGTACAGAACCCGGAAAGCCATGTTGATGGAATTCATGTAAATTACATATCTATTAGGATGGAATCCCTGCACAAGTATTTTTCAGTGAAAAATGCACGAATTCGAAACTTGTGTTAGGGAAAGCTTGTGAAAATGTGTACACGTTCCTAGATGAAAATATTCCTTTTATAGAGTTTGAAAAATCAGTAATCCACATGCTCTCAACTCAGGAATGCATGTTTGTCGAATCCGCCATACATGTAGTATGTACGGAACACTGAATATAATTTATATGGAATCTATTCAAATTACATATCTCTAGGGTAGAATTCGCTCCAAGTGTGTTTTTCTAGGATCAAAGTGTGATTCTTGAAACTGGTGATTGGAAGAAGCTAAGAAGCCCAAGTAAATATTTCAAAGTGCATAGGTAACTTGTTTGGTGTTTGAAATATCTGTCATGCGCATGTTCACAACTCACAAATTCATGTTTGAGGAATCTGTGACACATGAAACATGCTCGGAATATGGAATGCCATGTTTATGTAAACAATGTAAATTACATTTGTAAGGGTGAGAATTCGCTCAAAGAGTGTTTTCTGGATCCAAATGTCCGATTTAAAACGTGGTGATAGAAAAAACCTATGAAGTCAGAGTAAGTATTTCTAAGTGTATATAAGCCTTGTTTGGTGGATGAAAGGACACTAATCCACATGCTGAGATCTCAGAAACACATGTTTGCCGAATCCGTCATGCATGTAGCATGTACGGAACCCGGAATGCCATGTTGATGGAATTCATGTAAATTACATATCTGTTTGGTGGAAATCACCCCAGAAGTATTTTTTGTGAAAAATGAACGAGTTCGAAACTGGTGTTAGGAAAAGATTGTGAAAATGGGTACACGTGTCTAGATGAAAATATTGTTTTTATAGAGGATGAAAGATCAGTAATGCACATGCTCTCAACTCAGGAATGCATGTTTGTCGAATCCGTCATGCATGTAGTATGTACGGAACACTGAATATAATTTTGATGGAATCTATTCAAATTATATATCTCTAGGGTAGAATTCGCTTCAAAAGTGTTTTTCTGGGATCAAATTGTGATTCGTAAACCTGGTGATATGAAGAAGCTACGAATACAAAGTGTATATATCAAAGTGCATAGGTAACTTGTAATGGTTTAAACATCAGTCATGAGCATATTCACAACTCACAAATGCATGTTTGAGGAATCGGTATTGCATGAAACATGTTCAGAATACAGAATGCCATGTTTATTTTAAAAAATGTAAATTACATGTGTATATTTGAAAATTCGCTCAGAGCGGGTGTCCTGGTGCAAAAGGTCCGATTATACAACCTGGTGTTAGAGAAAACCTATGAAGTCAGAGTAAATATTTCTAAGTGTATATATGCCTTCTTTGGAGGATGAAAGTTCACTAATCCACATGCTCACAACTCAGAAACCCTAGTTTGTCGAATCCTTCATGCATGTAGCATGTACAGAACCCGGAATGCCATGTAGGTGGAATTCATGTAAATTACTCATCTATTAGGTTGAAAACGCTCCAGAAGAATTTTTCTGTGAAAAATGCATGAATAAGAAACTGGTGTTAGGGAAACATAGTGAAAAACTGTACACGTGTCTAGATGAAAATATTCCTATTATAGAGGATGAAAGATCAGTAATTCACATGCTCTCAACTCAGGAATGCATGTTTGTCAAATCCGTCATGCATGTAGCATGTACGGAACACGGAATATCATGTTGAAGGAATCTATTCAAATTACATATCTCTAGGGTAGAATTCGCTCCAAGAGGGTTTTTTTGGGATCAAAGTGTGATTCTTGAAACTGGTGATAGAAAGAAGCAACGAAGACCAAGAAAATATATCAAAGTCATAGGTAACATGTTTGGTGGTTCAAATGTCTGTCATGCGCATGTTCACAAATCAGAAATGCATGTTTGAGGAATCCGTGTTGCATGAAAAATGTTCGGAATACGGAAAGCCTTGGTTATGTAAATAATGTAAATTACATATGTATTTTTGAGAATACGCTCAAAGAGATTTTTCTGGTGCCAAATGTCCGATTTTAGAACCTGGTGATACATAAAACCAATGAAGTCAGATTAAATATTATACAGTGTATATATGCATTGTTTGGTGGATGAAAGGTCAGTAATCCACATGCTGAGAACTCAGAAACACATGTTTTCCGAATCCGTCATGCATGAAGCATGTACGGAACCCGGAATGCCATGTTGATGGAATTCATTTAATTTATATATCTATTACGAGGAAAACGCTCCAGAAGTTTTTTTCTGTGAAAAAGGCACGAATTAGAAACTGGTGTTAGGGAAAGCTTGTGATAATGTGTACACGTGTCAAGATGAAAATATTTCTTTTATAGAGGATGAAAGATCAGTAATCAACATGCTCTCAACTCAGGAATGAATGTTTGTTGAATCCGTCATGCATGTAGCATTTACGGAAAAAGGAATATCATATTGAAGTAATCTATTCAAATTACATATCTCTAGGGTAGATTTCTCTCCAAGAAGGTTTTTCTGGGATCAAAGTAATTCTTGAACCTGGTGAAAGGAAGAAGCAACGAAGTCTATGTAAATATTTCAAAGTGCATAGGTAACATTTTTGGTGGCTGAAACATCTGTCATGCGCATGTTCACAGCTCAGAAATGCATGTTTGAGGATCCGTGATGCATGAAACATGTTCGGAATACGGAATGCCATGGTTATGTAAACAATGAAAATTACATGTGTATTGGTGAGAATTCGCTCAAAGAGGCTTTTCTAGTGCCAAATGTCTGATTTATTACCTGGTGACAGAAAAAACCTATGAAGTCAGAGTAAATACTTCTAAGTGTATACATGCCTTGTTTGGTGGATGAAAGGTCAGTAATCCACATGCTGAGATCTCAGAAATCCATTTTTGCCGAATCCTTCATGCAAGTAGCATGTACGGAACACGGTGCCATGTTGATGGAATTCATGTAAATTACATATCTGTTTGGTGGAAATCGCTCCAGAAGTATTTTTCTGAGAAAAATGCACGAGTTCGAAACTGGTGTTACGAAAAGATTGTGAAAATGGGTACACGTATCTAGATAAAAATATTGTTTATATACAGGTTGAAAGATCAGTAATCCACATGCTCTCAACTCAGGAATGCATGTTTGTCGAATCCGTCATGCATGTAACATGTACGGAACACGGAATATCATGTTGAAGGAATCTATTTAAATTACATATCTCTAGGGTAGAATTCGATCCAGGAGGGTTTTTCTGGGATCAAAGTGTGATTCTTGAAACTGGTGATAGGAGAAGCAACGAAGTCCAAGGAACTATTTCAAAGTGCATAATTAATTTGTTTGGTGGTTGAAATATCTGTCATGTGCATGTTCATAGCTCAGAAATGCAATTTGAGGAATTCGTGATGCATGAATCATGTTCGGAATACGGAATGCCATGGTTATGTAAACAATGTAAATTACATATGTATTGGTGAGAATTCGATCAAAGAGTGTTTTCTACTGCCAAATGTCCGATTTTAGAACCTGGTGATACAAAAAACTTATGAAGTAGGAGTAAATATTTAAAAGTGTATATATGCCTTGTTTGGTGGATGAAAGTTCACTAATCCACATGCTCACAACTCAGAAACGCATGTTTGCCGAATCCGTCATGCGTGTAGCATTTACGGAATCCGGAATGCCTTGTTGATGGAATGCATTTAAATTACATATCTGTTAGGTGGAAAACGCTCCAGAAGTATTTTCTGTGAAAAATGCACGAATTCTAAACTGGTGTTAGGGAAAGGTTGTGAAAATCTGTACACGTGTCTAGAAGAATATTTTCCTTTTATTGAGTATGAAAAATCAGTAATCCACATGCACTCATCACAGGAATGCATGTTTGTCGAATCCGTCATGCATGTAGCATGTACGGAACACGGAATATCATGTAGATAGAATCTATTCAAATTATATATCTCTAGGTTAGAATGTGCTAAAAGAGGGTTTTTCTGGGATCAAAGTGTGATTCTTGAACCTGGTGATAGGAAGAAACTACGAAGACAAATTTTATATATTTATGTGCATAGGTAATTTGTAATGATTGAAATATCAGTCATGAGCATATTCACAACTCAGAAATGCATGTTTGAGGAATCGGTATTGCATGAAACAGGTTCGGAATATGGAATGCCATGGTTATGTAAACAATGTGAATTACAGGTGCATTGGTGAGAATTCGCTCAAAGAGGCTTTTCTAGTGCCAAATGTCCGATTTTAGAACCTGGTGACAGAAAAAACTATGAAGTCAGAGTAAATATTTCTAAGTGTATATATGCCTTGTTTGGTGGATGAAAGGTCAGTAATCCACATGCTGATATCTCAGAAACCCATGTTTGCCGAATCCTTCATGCATGTAGCATGTACGGATCCCGGAATGCCATGTTGATGGAATTCATGTAAATTACATATCTGTTTGGTGGAAATCGCTCCAGAAGTATTTTTCTGGGAAAAATGCACGAGTTCGAATCTGGTGTTAGGAAAAGATTGTGAAAATGGGTACACGTGTCTAGATGAAAATATTGTTTTTATAGAGGATGAAAGATCAGTAATCCACATGCGTTCAACTCAGGAATGCATGTTGGTCTAATCCGTCATGCATGTAGCATGTACGGAACACTGAATATCATTTAGATGGAATCTATTCAAATTACATATCTCTAGGGTAGAATTCGCTCCAAGAGGGTTTTTCTGGGATCAAAGTGTGATTCTTGAAACTGGTGAAAGGAAGAAGCAACGAAGTCTAAGTAAATATTTCAAAGTGCATAGGTAACTATTTTGGTGGTTGAAATATCTGTCATGTGCATGTTCACAGCTCAGAAATTCATGTTTGAGGAATTGGTGTTGCATGAAACATGTTCGGAATACGGAATGCCATGGTTATGTAAACAATGTGAATTACATGTGTATTGGTGAGAATTCGCTCAAAGAGAGTTTTCTAGGGCCAAATGTCCGATTTTAGACGGGAGTGATACAAAAAACCTATGAAGTCAGAGTAAATAATTCAAAGTGTATCTATGCCTTGTTTGGTGGATGAAAGTTCACTAATCCACATGCTCACAACTCAGAAACTCATGTTTCTCGAATCCGTCATGCATGTAACATGTACGGAACCCAGAATGCCATGTTGATGGAATTCATGTAAATTATATATCTATTAAGTTGAATACACTCCAGAAGTATTCTTCTGTGAAAAAAGCACGAATTCGAATCTTGTGTTAGGGAAAGCTTGTGAAAATGTGTACACGAGTCTATATGAAATTATTCCTTTTATAGAGGATGAAAAATCAGTAATCCACATGCTCTCAACTCAGGAATGCATGTTTGTCTAATCCGTCATGCATGTAACATGTACGGAACACGGAATATAATGTTGAATGTATCTATTCAAATTACATATCTCTAGGCCAGAATTCGCACCAAGAGGGTTTTTCTGGGATCAAAGTGTGATTCATGAAACTGGTGATAGGAGAAGCAACGAAGTCCAAGGAACTATTTCAAAGTGCATATGTAACATGTTTGGTGGTTGAAATATCTGTCATGTGCATGTTCACATCTAAGAAATGCAATTTGAGGAATTCGTGATGCATGAATCATGTTCGGAGTACGGAATGCCATGTTTATGTAAACAATATAAATTACATGTGTATTGGTGAGAATTCGCTCAAAGAGGCTTTTCTAGTGCCAAATGTCCGATTTTAGTACGTGGTGACAGAAAAAACCTATGAAGTCAGAGTAAATATTTCTAAGTGTATATACGCCTTGTTTGGTGGATGAAAGTACAGTAATCCACATGCTGAGATCTCAGAAACACATGTTTGCCGAATCCGTCATGCATGTAGCATGTACGGAACCCGGAATGCCATGTTGATGGAATTTATGTAAATTACATATCTGTTTGGTGAAAATCGCTCCAGAAGAATTTTTCAGGGGAAAATGCACGAGTTCGAAACTGGTGTTAGGAAAAGATTGTGAAAATGGGTACACGTGTCTAGATGAAAATATTGTTTTTATAGAGGATGAAAGATCAGTAATCCACATACTCTCAACTCAGGAATGCATGTTTGTCGAATCCGTCATGCATGTAGCATGTACGGAACACTGAATATCATTTAGATTGAATCTATTCAAATTACATATCTCTAGGGTAGTTTTCGCTCCAACAGGGTTTTTCTGGGATCAAAGTGTGATTCTTGAAACTGGTGAAAGGAAGAAGCAACGAAGTCTAAGTAAATATTTGAAAGTGCGTAGGTAACATTTTTGGTGGTTGAAATATCTGTCATGCGCATGTTCACAGCTCAGAAATGCATGTTTGAGGAATCCGTGATGCATGAAACATATTCGGAATACGGAATGCCATGGTTATGTAAACAATGTGAATTACAAGTGTATTGGTGAGAATTCGTTCAAAGAGAGTTTTCTAGGGCCAAATGTCCGATTTTATAACCTAGTGATACAAAAAACCTATGAAGTCAGATTAAATAATTCAAAGTGTATATATGCATTGTTTGGTGGATGAAAGTTCACTAATCCACATACTCACAACTCAGAAACTCATGTTTCTCGAATCCGTCATGCATGTAACATGTACGGAACCCGGAATGCCATGTTGATGGAATTCATGTAAATTATATATCTATTAGGTTGAATACACTCCAGAAGTATTCTTCTGTGAAAAAAGCACGAATTCGAAACTTGTGTTAGGGAAAGCTTGTGAAAATGTGTACACGAGTCTATATGAAATTATTCCTTATAGAGAATGAAAAATCAGTAATCCACATGCTCTCAACTCAGGAATGCATGTTTGTCGAATCCGTCATGCATGTAACAAGTACGGAACACAGAATATCATGTTGAAGGTATCTATTCAAATTACATATCTCTAGGGTAGAATTCGCTCCAAGAGAGTTTTTCTGGGATCGAAGTGTGATTGATGAAACTGGTTATAGGAGAAGCAACGAAGTCCAAGGTATTATTTCAAAGTGCATATGTAAATTGTTTGGTGGTTGAAATATCGGTCATGTGCATGTACACAGCTCAGAAATTCAATTTGAGGAATTCGTGATTCATGAATCATCTTCGGAGTACGGAATGCCATGGTTATGTAAACAATGTAAATTACATGTGTATTGGTGAGAATTCGCTCTAAGAGTGTTTTCTACTGCCAAATGTCCGATTTTAGAACCTGGTGATACAAAAAACTTATGAAGTCAGAGTAAATATTTCAAAGTGTATATATGCCTTGTTTGGTGGATGAAAGTTCACTAATCCACATGCTCACAACTCAGAAACGCATGTTTGCCCAATCCGTCATGCGTGTAGCATTTACGGAATCCGGAATGCCCTGTTGATGGAATGCATTTAAATTACATATCTGTTAGGTGGAAATCGCTCCAGAAGTATTTTTCTGTGAAAAATGCACGAATTCTCAACTGGTGTTAGGGAAAGCTTGTGAAAATCTGTACACGTGTCTAGAAGAATATTTTCCTTTTATAGAGGAAGAAACATCAGTAATCCACATGCTCTCAACTCAGGAATGCATGTTTTTCGTATCCGTCATGCATGTAGCATGTACAGAACGCAGAATATCATGTATATACAATCTATTCAAATTACATATCTCTAGGGTAGTATTCGCTCCAAGAGGGTTTTTCTGGGATCAAAGTGTGATTCTTGAACCTGGTGATAGGAAGAAGGTACGAAGACAAAGTATATATATTTAAGTGCATAGGTAACTTGTAATGATTTAAACATCAGTCATGAGCATATTCACAACTCAGAAATGCATGTTTGAAGAATCGGTATTGCATGAAACATGTTCGGAATATGGAAAGCCATGGTTAAGTAAACAATGTAAATTACATGTGTATTGGTGAGAATTCGCTCAAAGTGGCTTTTCTAGTGCCAAATGTCCAATTTAATACCTGGTGACAGAAAAAAACTATGAAGTCAGAGTAAATAATTCTAAGTGTATATATGCCTTGTTTGGTGGATGAAAGGTCAGTAATCCACATGCTGAGATCTCAGAAACACATGTTTGCCAAATCCGTCATGCATGTATCATGTACGGAACCCGGAATGCCATGTTGATGGAATGCATTTAAATTATATATCTGTTAGGTGGATATAGCTCCAGAATTATTTTTCTGTGAAAAATGCACGAATTCTAAGCTGGTGTTAGGGAAAGCTTGTGAAAAATTGTACACGTGTCTAGAAAAAAATTTTCCTTTTATACAGGATGAAACATCAGTAATCCACATGCCCTCAACTCAGGAATGCATGTTTTTCGAATCCGTCATGCATGTAACATTTACAGAACACGGAATATCATTTTGAAGGGATCTATTCAAATTACATATCTCTAGGGTAGAATTCGCTCCAAGAAGGTTTTTCTGGGATCAAAATGTGATTCTTGAAACTGGTGATAGGAAAAACAACGAAGTCCAAGGAACTTTTTCAAAGTGCATCTGTAACTTTTTTGGTGGTTGAAATATCTGTCATGTGCATGTTCACAGCTCAGAAATGCAATTTTAGGAATTCGTGATGCATGGATCATGTTCGGAATACGGAATGCCATGGTTATGTAAACAATGTAAATTACATGTGTATTGGTGAGAATTCGCTCAAAGAGGCTTTTCTAGTGCCAAATGTCCGATTTTAGTAACTGGTGACAGAAAAAACCTATGAAGTCAGAGTAAATATTTCTAAGTGTATATATGCCTTGTTTGGTGAATGAAAGGTCAGTAAACCACATGCTGACATCTCAGAAACTCATGTTTCTCGAATCCGACATGCATGTATCATGTACGGAACCCGGAAAGCCATGTTGATGGAATTCATGTAAATTATATATCTATTAGGTTGTATAACTCCAGAAGTATTCTTCTGTGAAAAATGCACGAATTCTAAACTGGTGTTAGGGAAAGCTTGTGAAAATGTGTACATGATTCTATATGAAATTATTCCTTTTATAGAGGATGAAAGATCAGTAATCCACATGCTCTCAACTCAGGAATGCATGTTTGTCGAATCCGTCATGCATGTAGCATGTACGGAACACTGAATATCATTTAGATTGAATCTATTCAAACTACATATCAGTACGGTAGGATTCGCTCCAAGAGGGTTTTTCTTGGATCAAAGTGTGATTCTTGAAACTGGTGAAAGGAAGAAGCAAAGAAGTATAAGTAAATATTTCAAAGTGCATAGGTAACTTTTTTGGTGGTTGAAACATCTGTCATGCGCATGTTCACAGCTCAGATATGCATGTTTGAGGAATCCGTGATGCATGAATCATGTTCAGAATACGGAATGCCATGGTTATGTAAACAATGAAATTACATGTGTATTGGTGAGAATTCGCTCAAAGAGTGTTTTCTACTGCCAAATGTCCGATTTTAGAACCTGGTGATACAAAAAACTTATGAAGTCAGAGTAAATATTTCAAAGTCTATATATGCCTTGTTTGGTGGATGAAAGTTCACTAATCCTCATGCTCACAACTCAGAAACGCATGTTTGCCCAATCCGTCTTGCGTGAAGCATTTACGGAATCCGGAATGCCCTGTTGATGGAATGCATTTAAATTACATATCTGTTAGGTGGAAATCAGTCCAGAAGTATTTTTCTGTGAAAAATGCACGAATTCTTATCTGGTGTTACGGAAAGCTTGTGAAAATCTGTACACGTGTCTAGAAGAAAATTTTCCTTTCATAGAGGATGAAACATCAGTAATCCACATGCTCTCAACTCAGGAATGCATGTTTTCTTATCCGTCATGCATGTAGCATGTACAGACCGCGGAACATCATGTATGTAGAATCTATTCAAATTACATATCTCTAGGGTAGAATTCGCTCCAAGAGGGTTTTTCTGGGATCAAAGTGTGATTCTTGAAACTGGTGATAGGAAAAGCAACGAAGTCAAAGTAACTATTTCAAAGTGCATCTGTAACTGGTTTGGTGGTTGAAATATCTGTCATGTGCATGTTCACATCTCAGAAATGCAATCTGAGGAATTCGTGATGCATGAATCATGTTCGGAATACGGAATGCCATGGATGTGTAAACAATGTAAATTACATGTGTATTGGTGAGAAATCGCTCAAAGAGGCTTTTCTAGTGCCAAATGTCCGATTTTAGTACCTGGTGAAAGAAAAAACCTATGAAGTCAGAGTAAATATTTCTAAGTGTTTATATGCCTTGTTTGGTGGATGAAAGGTCAGTAATCCACATGCTGAGATCTCAGAAACATATGTTTCCTGAATCCGTCATGCATGTAGCATGTACAAAACCCGGAATTCCATGTTGATGGAATTCATGTAAATTACATATCTGTTTGGTGAAAATCGCTCCAGAAGTATTTTTCTGAGAAAAATGCACGAGTTCGAAACTGGTGTTAGGAAAAAATTGTGAAAATGGGTATACGTGTCTAGATGAAAATATTGTTTTTATAGAGGATGAAAGATCAGTAATCCACATGCTCTCAACTCAGGATTTCATGTTTGTCGAATCCGTCATGCATGTAGCATGTACGGAAAACTGAATATCATTTAGATTGAATCTATTCAAATTACATATCTCTAGGATAGAATTCGCTCCAAGAGGGTTTTTCTGGGATCAAAGTGTGATTCTTGAAACTGGTGAAAGGAAGAAGCAACGAAGACTAAGTAAATATTTCAAAGTGCATAGGTAACATTTTTCGTGGTTGAAACATCTGTCATGCGCATGTTCACAGCTCAGAAATGCATGTTTGAGGAATCCTTGATGCATGAAACATGTTCAGAATACGGAATGCCATGGTTATATTAACAATGTAAATTACATGTTTATTGGTGAGAATTCGCTCAAAGAGTGTTTTCTAGTGCCAAATGTCCGATTTTGGAACCTAGTGATACAAAAAACCTATGAAGTTAGAGTAAATAATTCAAAGTGTATATATGCCTTTTTTGGTGGATGAAAGTTCACTAATCCACATGCTCACAACTCAGAAACTCATGTTTCTCGAATCGGTCATGCATGTAACATGTACGGAACCCGGAATGCCATGTTGATGGAATTCATGTAAATTATATATCTATTAGGTTGAATACACTCCAGAAGTATTCTTCTGGGAAAAAAGCACGAATTCGAAACTTGTGTTAGGGAAAGCATATGAAAATGTGTACACGAGTCTATATGAAATCATTCCTTTTATAGAGGATGAAAAACCAGTAATCCACATGCTCTCAACTCAGGAATGCATGTTTTTCGAATCCGTCCTGCATGTAGCATGTACGGAACACGGAATATAATGTAGATAGAATCTATTCAAATTACATATCTCTAGGGTAGAATTCGCTCCAAGAGGGTTTTTCTTGGATCAAAGTGTGATTGTTGAACCTGGTGATAGGAAGAAGCTACAAAGACAAAGTATATATATTTAAGTGCATAGGTAACTTGTAATGATTGAAACATCAGTCATGAGCATATTCACAACTCAGAAATGCATGTTTGAGGAATCGGTATTGCATGAAACATGTTCGGAATATGGAATGCCATGGTTATGTAAACAATGTGAATTACATGTGTATTGGTGAGAATTCGCTCAAAGAGACTTTTCTAGTGCCAAATGTCCGATTTTAGTACCTGGTGACAGAAAAAACCTATGAAGTCAGAGTAAATATTTCTAAGTTTATATACGCCTTGTTTGGTGGATGAAAGGTCAGTAATCCCCATGCTGAGATCTGAGAAACACATGTTTGCCGAATCCGTCATGCATGTAGCATGTACGGAACCCGGAATGCCATGTTGAGGGAATTCATGTAAATTACATATCTCTTTGGTGGAAATCGCTCCAGAAGTATTTTTCTCAGAAAAATGCACGAGTTCGAACCTGGTGTTAGGAAAAGATTGTGAAAATGGGTACACGTGTCTAGATGAAAATATTGTTTTTATAGAGGATGAAAGATCAGTAATCCACATTCTCTCAACTCAGGAATGCATGTTTGTCGAATCCGTCATGTATGTAGCATGTACGGAATATGGAATATCATGTTGAAGGAATCTATTCAAATTACATATCTCTAGGGTAGAATTCGCTCCAAGAGGGTTTTTCTGGGATCAAAGTGTGATTCTTGAAACTGGTGATAGGAGAAGCAACGAAGTCCAAGGAACTATTTCAAAGTGCATAAGTAACTTGTTTGGTTGTTGAAATATCTGTCATGTGCATGTTCACAGCTCAGAAATGCATGTTTCAGGAATCCGTGATGCATGAAACTTGTTCAGAATACGGAATGCCATGGTTATGTAAACAATGTAAATTACATGTGTATTGGTGAGAATTCGCTCAAAGAGTGTTTTCTACTGCCAAATATCCGATTTTAGATCCTAGTGATACAAAAAACCTATGATGTCAGAGTAAATATTTCAAAGTGTATATATGCCTTGTTTGGTGGATGAAAGTTCCCTAATCCACATGCTCACAACTCAGAAACTCATGTTTCTTGAATCCGTCATGCATGTATCATGTACGGAACCCGGAATGCCATGTTGATGGAATTCATGTAAATTATATATCTGTTAGGTTGAATACACTCCAGAAGTATTCTTCTGTGAAAAATGCACGAATTCGAATCTTGTGTTAGGGAAAGCTTGTGAAAATGTGTACACGAGTCTATATGAAATTATTCCCTTTATAGAGGATGAAAAATCTGTAATCCACATGCTCTCAACTCAGGAATGCATGTTTGTCGAATCCGTCATGCATGTAACATGTACGGAACACGGAATATCATGTTGAAGGAATCTATTCAAATTACATATCTCCAGGGTAGAATTCGCTCCAAGAGGGTTTTTCTGGGATCAAAGTGTGATTCTTGAAACTGGTGATAGGAGAAGCAACGAAGTCCAAGGAACTATTTCAAAGTGCATAAGTAACTTGTTTGGTGGTTGAAATATCTGTCATGTGCATGTTCACAGCTCAGAAATGCAATTTGAGGAATTCGTGATGCATGAATCATGTTCGGAATACGGAATGCCATGGTTATGTACACAATGTAAGTTACAAGTGTATTGGTGAGAATTCGCTCAAAGAGTGTTTTCTACTGCCAAATGTCCGATTTTAGAACCTGGTGATACAAAAACTTATGAAGTCTGAGTAAATATTTCAAAGTGTATTATATGCCTTCTTTGTTGGATGAAAGTTCACTAATCCACATGCTCACAACTCAGAAACGCATGTTTGCCAAATCCGTCATGCGTGTAGCATTTACGGGGTCCGAAATGCCCTGTTGATGGAATGCATTTAAATTACATATCTGTTAGGTGGAAATCGCTCCAGAAGAATTTTTCTGTGAAAAATGCACGAATTCTAAACTGGTGTTAGGGAAAGTTTGTGAAAATCTGTACACGTGTGTAGAAGAAAATTTTCCATTTATAGAGGATGAAACATCAGGAATCCACATGCTCTCAACTCAGGAATGCATGTTTTTCGAATCATTCATGCATGTAGCATGTACGGAACGCGGAATATCATGTAGATAGAATCTATTCAAATTACATATCTCTAGGGTAGAATGCGCTCCAAGAGGGTTTTTCTGGGATCAAAGTGTGATTCTTGAACCTGGTGATAGGAAGAAGCTACGAAGACAAAGTATATATATTTAAGTGCATAGGTAACTTGTAATGATTGAAACATCAGTCATGAGCATAATCACAACTCAGAAATGCATGTTTGGAGAATTGGTATTGCATGAAACATGTTCGGAATATGGAATGCCATGGTTATGTAAACAATTTAAATTATATTTGTATTGGTGAGAATTCGCTCAAAGAGGCTTTTCTAGTGCCAAATGTCCGATTTTAGTACCTGGTGACAGAAAAAACCTATGAAGTCAGAGTAAATATTTCTAAGTGTATATATGCCTTGTTTGGTGGATGAAAGGTCAGTAATCCAAATGCTGAGGTCTCAGAAACCCATGTTTGCCGAATCCGTCATGCATGAGGCATGTACGGAACCCGGAATGCCATGTTGAAGGAATTCATGTAAATTACATATCTGTTTGGTGGAAATCGCTCCAGAATTATTTTTCTGAGAAAAATACACGAGTTCGAAACTGGTGTTAGGAAAAGATTGTGAAAATCTAGACACACGTGTCTAGATGAAAATATTGTTTATATAGAGGATGAAAGATCAATAATCCACATGCTCTCAACTCAGGAGTGCATGTTTGTCGAATCCGTCATGCATGTAGCATGTACGGAACACTGAATATCATTTAGATGGAATCTATTCAAATTACATATCTCTAGGGTAGAATTCGCTCCAAGAGGGTTTTTCTGTGATCAAAGTGTGATTCTTGAAACTGGTGAAAGGAAGAAGCAACAAAGTCTAAGTAAATATTTCATAGTGCATATGTAACATTTTTGGTGGTTGAAAAATCTGTCATGCGCATGTTCACAGCTCAGAAATGCATGTTTGAGTAATCCGTGATGCATGAAACATGTTCGGAATACGGAATGCCATGGTTATGTAACCAATGTAAATTACATGTGTATTGGTGAGAATTCGCTCAAAGAGTGTTTTCTAGTGCCAAATGTCCGATTTTAGAACCTGGTGATACAAAAAACTTATGAAGTCAGAGTAAACATTTCAAAGTGTATATATGCCTTGTTTGGTGGATGAAAGTTCACTAATCCACATGCTCACAACTCAGAAACTCATGTTTCTCGAATCCGTCATGCATGTATCATGTACGGAACCCGGAATGCCATGTTGATGGAATTCATGTAAATTATATATCTATTAGGTTGAATACACTCCAGAAGTATTCTTCTGTGAAAAATGCACGAATTCGAAACTTGTGTCAGGGAAAGCTTGTGAAAATGTGTACACGATTCTATATGAAATTATTCCTTCTATAGAGGATGAAAAATCAGTAATCCACATGCTCTCAACTCAGGAATGCATGTTTGTCGAATCCTTCATTCATGTAACATGTACGGAACACGGAATATAATGTTGAAGGAATCTATTCAAATTAAATATCTCTAGGGTAGATTTCGCTCCAAGAGTGTTTTTCTGGGATCAATGTGTGATTCTTGAAACTGGTGTTAGGAGAAGCAACGAAGTCCAAGGAACTATTTCAAAGTGCATAAGTAACTTGTTTGGTGGTTGAAATATCTGTCATGTGCATGTTCACAGCTCAGAAATGCAATTTGAGGAATTCGTGATGCATGAATCATGTTTGGATTACGGAATGCCATGGTTATGTAAACAATGTAAATTACATGTGTATTGGTGAGAATTCGCTCAAAGAGTGTTTTCTACTGCCAAATGTCCGATTTTAGAACCTGGTGATACAAAAAAATTATGAAGTCAGAGTAAATATTTCAAAGTGTATTATATGCCTTCTTCGGTGGATGAAAGTTCACTAAGCCAAATGCTCACAACTGAGAAACGCATGTTTGCCGAATCCGTCTTGCGTGTAGCATTTACGGAATCCGGAATGCCCTGTTGAAGGAATGCATTTAAATTACATATCTGTTAGGTGGAAATCGCTCCAGATGTATTTTTCTGTGAAGAATGCACGAATTCTAAGCAGTTGTTAGGGAAAGCTTGTGAAAATCTGTACACGTGTCTAGAAGAAAATTTCCTTTTATAGAGGATGAAATATAAGTAATCCACATGCTCTCAACTCAGGAATGCATGTTTTTCGAATCCGTCATGCATGTAGCATGTACGGAACACGGAATATAATGTAGATAGAATCTATTCAAATTACATATCTTTACGGTAGAATGCGCTCCAAGAGGGTTTTTCTGGGATCAAAGTGTGATTCTTGAACCTGGTGATAGGAAGAAGCTACGAAGACAAAGTATACATAGTTAAGTGCATATGTAACTTTTAATGATTGAAATATCTGTCATGAGCATATTCACAACTGAGAAATTCATGTTTGAGGAATTGGTGTTGCATGAAACATGTTCGGAATATGGAATGCCATGGTTATGTAAACAATGTGAATTACATGTGTATTGGTGAGAATTCGCTCAAAGAGGCTTTTCTAGTGTCAAATGTCCGATTTTAGTACCTGGTGACAGAAAAAACCTATGAAGTCAGAGTAAATATTTCTAAGTGTATATATGCCTTGTTTGGTGGATGAAAGGTCAGTAATCCAAATGCTGAGATCTCAGAAACCCATGTTTGCCGAATAAGTCATGCATGTAGCATGTACGGAACCCGGAATGCCATGTTGATGGAATTCATGTAAATTACATATCTGTTTGGTGGAAATCGCTCCAGAAGTATTTTTCGGAGAAAAATGCACGAGTTCGAAACTGGTGTTAGGAAAAGATTGTGAAAATGGGTACACGTGTCTAGATGAAAATATTGTTTTTATAGAGGATGAAAGATCAGTAATTCACATGCTCTCAACTCAGGAATGCATGTTTGTCGAATCCATCATGCATGTAGCATGTACGGAACACTCAATATCATTTAGATGGAATCTATTCAAATTACATATCTCTAGGGAAGAATTCGCTCCAAGAGGGTTTTTCAGGGATCAAACTGTGATTCTTGAAACTGGTGAAAGGAAGAAGCAACGAAGTCTAAGTAAATATTTCAAAGTGCATAGGTAACAATTTTGGTTGTTGAAACATCTGTCATGCGCATGTTCACAGCTCAGAAATGCATGTTTGAGGAATCCGTGATGCATGAAACATGTTTGGAATACGGAATGCCATGGTTATGTAAACAATGTAAATTACATGTGTTTTGGTGAGAATTCGCACAAAGAGTGTTTTCTAATGCCAAATGTCCGATTTTAGAACCTGGTGATACAATAAACCTATGAAGTCAGAGTAAATATTTCAAAGTGTATATATGCCTTTTTTGGTGGATGAAAGTTCACTAATCCACATGCTCACAACTCAGAAACTCATGATTCTCGAATCCGTCATGCATGTATCATGTACGGAACCCGGAATGCCATGTTGATGCCATTCATGTAAATTATATATCTATTAGGTTGAATACACTCCTGAAGTATTCTTCCGTGAAAAATGCACGAATTCGAAACTTGTGTTAGGGAAAGCTTGTGAAAATGTGTACACGAGTCTATATGAAATTATTCCTTTTATAGAGGATGAAAAATCAGTAATCCACATGCTCTCAACTCAGGAATGCATATTTGTCGAATCCGTCATGCAAGTAACATGTACGGAACACGGAATATCATGTTGAAGGAATCTATTCAAATTACGTATCTCTAGGGTAGAATTCGCTCCAAGAGTGTTTTTCTGGGATCAAAGTGTGATTCTTGAAACTGGTGATAGGAGAAGCAACGAAGTCCAAGGAACTATTTCAAAGTGCATAAGTAACTTGTTTGGTGGTTGAAATATCTGTCATGTGCATGTTCACAGCTCATAAATGCAATTTGAGGAATTCGTGTTGCATGAATCATGTTCGGAATACGGAATGCCATGGTTATGTAAACAATGAAATTACATGTGTATTGGTGAGAATTCTCTCAAAGAGTGTTTTCTATTGTCAAATGTCCGATTTTAGAACCTGATGATACAAAAACTTATGAAGTCAGAGTAAATATTTCAAAGTGTATATAGGCCTACTTTGGTGGATGAAAGTTCACTAATCCACATGGTCACACCTCAGAAATGCATGTTTGCCGAATCCGTCATGCGTGTAGCATTTACGGATTCCGGAATGCCCTGTTGATGGAATGCATTTTAATAACATATCTGTTAGGTGGAAATCGCTCCAGAAGTATTTTTCTGTGAAAAATGCACGAATTCTAAGCTGGTGTTAATGAAATATTGTGAAAATCTGTACACGTGTTTAGAAGAAAATTTTCCTTTTATAGAGGATGAAACTTCAGTAATCCACATGCTCTCAACTCAGGAATGCATGTTTTTCGAATCCGTCATTCATGTAGCATGTACGGAACACGGAATATCATGTAGATAGAATCTATTCAAATTACATATCTCTAGGGTAGAAAGCGCTCCAAGAGGGTTTTTCTGGGATCAAAATGTGATTCTTGAACCTGGTGATAGGAAGAATCTACGAAGACAAAGTATATATATTTAAGTGCATATGTAACATGTAATGATTGAAACATCAGTCATGAGCATATTCACAACTCAGAAATGCATGTTTGAGGAATCCGTGATGCATGAAACATGTTTGGAATACGGAATGCCATGGTTATGTAAACAATGTGAATTACATGTGTATTGGTGAGAATTCGCTCAAAGAGACTTTTCTAGTGCCAAATGTCCGATTTTAGAACCTAGTGATACAAAAAACCTATGATGTCAGAGTAAATATTTCAAAGTGTATATATGCCTTGTTTGGTGGATGAAAGTTCACTAATCCACATGCTCACAACTCAGAAACGCATGTTTCTTGAATCCGTCATGCATGTAACAAGTACGGAACACAGAATATCATGTTGAAGGTATCTATTCAAATTACATACTCTAGGGTAGAATTCGCTCCAAGAGAGTTTTTCTGGGATCGAAGTGTGATTGATGAAACTGGTTATAGGAGAAGCAACGAAGTCCAAGGTATTATTTCAAAGTGCATATGTAAATTGTTTGGTGGTTGAAATATCGGTCATGTGCATGTACACAGCTCAGAAATTCAATTTGAGGAATTCGTGATTCATGAATCATGTTCGGAGTACGGAATGCCATGGTTATGTAAACAATGTAAATTACATGTGTATTGGTGAGAATTTGCTCAAAGAGTGTTTTCTACTGCCAAATGTCCGATTTTAGAACCTGGTGATACAAAAAACTTATGAAGTCAGAGTAAATATTTCAAAGTGTATATATGCCTTGTTTGGTGGATGAAAGTTCACTAATCCACATGCTCACAACTCAGAAACGCATGTTTGCCCAATCCGTCATGCGTGTAGCATTTACGGAATCCGGAATGCCCTGTTGATGGAATGCATTTAAATTACATATCTGTTAGGTGGAAATCGCTCCAGAAGTATTTTTCTGTGAAAAATGCACGAATTCTCAACTGGTGTTAGGGAAAGCTTGTGAAAATCTGTACACGTGTCTAGAAGAATATTTTCCTTTTATAGAGGAAGAAACATCAGTAATCCACATGCTCTCAACTCAGGAATGCATGTTTTTCGTATCCGTCATGCATGTAGCATGTACTGAACGCGGAATATCATGTATATAGAATCTATTCAAATTACATATCTCTAGGGTAGAATTCGCTCCAAGAGGGTTTTTCTGGGATCAAAATTTTGATTCTTGAAACTGGTGATAGGAAAAGCAACGAAGTCCAAGGAACTTTTTCAAAGTGCATCTGTAACTTTTTTGGTGGTTGAAATATCTGTCATGTGCATGTTCACAGCTCAGAAATGCAATTTGAGGAATTCGTGATGCATGGATCATGTTCGGAATACGGAATGCCATGGTTATGTAAACAATGTAAATTATATGTGTATTGGTGAGAATTCGCTCAAAGAGGCTTTTCTAGTGCCAAATGTCCGATTTTAGTACCTGGTGACAGAAAAAACCCATGAAGTCAGAGTAAATAATTCTAAGTGTATATATGCCTTGTTTGGTGAATGAAAGGTCAGTAAACCACATGCTGAGATCTCAGAAACACATGTTTGCCGAATCCGTCATGCATGTAGCCTGTAAGGAACCCGGAAAGCCATGCTGATGGAATTCATGTAAATTACATATCTGTTTGGTGAAAATCGCTCCAGAAGTATTTTTCTGAGAAAAATGCACGAGTTCGAAACTGGTGTTAGGAAAAGATTGTGAAAATGGGTACACGTGTCTAGATGAAATTATTGTTTTTATAGAGGATGAAAGATCAGTAATCCACATGCTCTCAACTCAGGAATGCATGTTTGTCGAATCCGTCATGCATGTAGCATGTACGGAACACTGAATATCATTTAGATTGAATCTATTCAAACTACATATCAATACGGTAGGATTCGCTCCAAGAGGGTTTTTCTGGGATCAAAGTGTGATTCTTGAAACTGGTGAAAGGAAGAAGCAAAGAAGTATAAGTAAATATTTCAAAGTGCATAGGTAACTTTTTTGGTGGTTGAAACATCTGTCATGCGCATGTTCACATCTCAGAAATGCATGTTTGAGGAATCCGTGATGCATGAATCATGTTCGGAATACGGAATGCCATGGTTATGTAAAGAATGAAATTACATGTGTATTGGTGAGAATTCGCTCAAAGAGTGTTTTCTACTGCCAAATGTCCGATTTTAGAACCTGGTGATACAAAAAACTTATGAAGTCAGAGTAAATATTTCAAAGTGTATATATGCCTTGTTTGGTGGATGAAAGTTCACTAATCCTCATGCTCACAACTCATAAACGCATGTTTGCCCAATCCGTCTTGCGTGAAGCATTTACGGAATCCGGAATGCCCTGTTGATGGAATGCATTTAAATTACATATCTGTTAGGTGGAAATCAGTCCAGAAGTATTTTTCTGTGAAAAATGCACGAATTCTTATCTGGTGTCACGGAAAGCTTGTGAAAATCTGTACACGTGTCTAGAAGAAAATTTTCCTATTATAGAGGATGAAACATCAGTAATCCACATGCTCTCAACTCAGGAATGCATGTTTTTCTTATCCGTCATGCATGTAGCATGTAAAGAACGCGGAACATCATGTATGTAGAATCTATTCAAATTACATATCTCTATGGTAGAATTCGCTCCAAGAGGGTTTTTCTGGGATCAAAGTGTGATTCTTGAACCTGGTGATAGGAAGAAGCTACGAATACAAAGTATATATATTTAAGTGCATAGGTAACTTGTAATGATTGAAATATCATTCATGAGCATATACACAGCTCAGCAACGCATGTTTGAGGAATCGGTTTTGCATGAAACATGTTCGTGATATGAAATGACATGGTAATGTAAACAATGTAAATTACATGTGTATTGGTGAAAATTCGCTCTAAGAGAGTTTTCTAGTGTCAAATGACCGATTTTAGAACCTAGTGATACAAAAAACCTATGAAGTCAGTGTAAATAATTCAAAGTGTATATATGCCTTGTTTGGTGGATGAAAGTTCACTAATCCACATGCTCACAACTCAGAAACTCATGATTCTCGAATCCGTCATGCATGTAGCATGTACGGAACCCAGAATGCCATGTTGATGGAATTCATGTAACTTATATATCTATTAGGTTGAATACACTCCAGAAGTATTCTTCTGCGAAAAAAGCACGAATTTGAAACTTGTGTTAGGGAAAGCTTGTGAAAATGTGTACATGAGTCTATATGAAATTATTCCTTTTATAGAGGATGAAAAATCAGTAATCCAAATGCCCTCAACTCAGGAATGCATGTTTGTCGAATCCGTCATGCATGTAACATGTACAGAACACGGAATATCATGTTGAAGGAATCTATTCAAATTACATATCTCTAGGGTTGAATTCGCTCCAAGAGGGTTTTTCTGGGATCAAAGTGTGATTCTTGAAACTGGTGATAGGAAAAGCAACGAAGTCAAAGTAACTATTTCAAAGTGCATCTGTAACTGGTTTGGTGGTTGAAATATCTGTCATGTGCATGTTCACAGCTCAGAAATGCAATCTGAGGAATTCGTGATGCATGAATCATGTTCGGAATACGGAATGCCATGGTTATGTAAACAATGTAAATTACATGTGTATTGGTGAGAAATCGCTCAAAGAGGCTTTTCTAGTGCCAAATGTCCGATTTTAGACCCTGGTGAAAGAAAAAACCTATGAAGTCAGAGTAAATATTTCTAAGAGTATATATACCTTGTTTGGTGGATGAAAGGTCAGTAATCCACATGCTGAGATCTCAGAAACACATGTTTGCCGAATCCGTCATGCATGTAGCATGTACGAAACCCGGAATGCCATGTTGATGGAATTCATGTAAATTACATATCTGTTTGGTGGAAATCGCTCCAGAAGTATTTTTCTGAGAAAAATGCACGAGTTCGAAACTGGTGTTAGGAAAAGTTTGTGAAAATGGGTATACGTGTCTAGATGAAAATATTGTTTTTATAGAGGATGAAAGATCAGTAATCCAAATGCTCTCAACTCAGGAATGCATGTTTGTCGAATCCGTCATGCATGTAGCATGTACGGAACACTGAATATCATTTAGATGGAATCTATTCAAATTACATATCTCTAGGGTAGAATTCGCTCCAAGAGGGTTTTTCTGGGATCAAAGTGTGATTCTTGAAACTTGTGAAAGGAAGAAGCAACGAAGTCTACGTAAATATTTCAAAGTGCATAGGTAACATTTTTGGTGGTTGAAACATCTGTCATGCGCATGTTCACAGCTCAGAAATGCATGTTTGAGGAATCCTTGATGCATGAAACATGTTCGGAATACGGAATGCCATAGTTATATAAACAATGTAAATTACATGTGTATTTGTGAGAATTCGCTCAAAGAGTGTTTTCTAGTGCCAAATGTTCGATTTTGGAACCTAGTGATACAAAAAAACCTATGAAGTCAGATTAAATAATTCAAAGTGTATATATGCCTTGTTTGGTGGATGAAAGTTCACTAATCCACATGCTCACAACTCAGAAACTCATGTTTCTTGAATCCGTCATGCATGTAACATGTACGGAACCCGGAATGCCATGTTGATGGAATTCATGTAAATTATATATCTATTAGGTTGAATACACTCCAGAAGTATTCTTCTGGGAAAAAAGCACGAATTCGAAACTTGTGTTAGGGAAAGCATGTGAAAATGTGTACACGAGTCTATATGAAATCATTCCTTTTATAGAGGATGAAAAACCAGTAATCCACATGCTCTCAACTCAGGAATGCATGTTTTTCGAATCCGTCCTGCATGTAGCATGTACGGAACACGGAATATAATGTAGATAGAATCTATTCAAATTACATATCTCTAGGGTAGAATTCGCTCCAAGAGGGTTTTTCTTGGATCAAAGTGTGATTGTTGAACCTGGTGATAGGAAGAAGCAACAAAGACAAAGTATATATATTTAAGTGCATAGGTAACTTGTAATGATTGAAACATCAGTCATGAGCATATTCACAACTCAGAAATGCATGTTTGAGGAATCGGTATTGCATGAAACATGTTCGGAATATGGAATGCCATGGTTATGTAAACAATGTGAATTACATGTGTATTGGTGAGAATTCGCTCTAAGAGACTTTTCTAGTGCCAAATGTCCGATTTTAGTACCTGGTGACAGAAAAAACCTATGAAGTCAGAGTAAATATTTCTAAGTTTATATACGCCTTGTTTGGTGGATGAAAGGTCAGTAATCCACATGCTGAGATCACAGAAACACATGTTTGCCGAATCCGTCATGCATGTAGCATGTACGGAACCCGGAATGCCATGTTGATGGAATTCATGTAAATTACATATCTGTTTGGTGGAAATCGCTACAGAAGTATTTTTCTCAGAAAAATGCACGAGTTCGAAACTGGTGTTAGGAAAAGATTGGGAAAATGGGTACACGTGTCTAGATGAAAATATTGTTTTTATAGAGGATGAAAGATCAGTAATCCACATGCTCTCAACTCAGGAATGCATGTTTTTCGAATCCGTCATGCATGTAGCATGTACGGAATATGGAATATCATTTTGAAGGAATCTATTCAAATTACATATCTCTAGGGTAGAATTCGCTCCAAGAGGGTTTTTCTGGGATCAAAGTGTGATTCTTGAAACTGGTGATAGGAGAAGCAACGAAGTCCAAGGAACTATTTCAAAGTGCATAAGTAACTTGTTTGGTTGTTGAAATATCTGTCATGTGCATGTTCACAGCTCAGAAATGCATGTTTGAAGAATCCGTGATGCATGAAACTTGTTCGGAATACGGAATGCCATGGTTATGTAAACAATGTAAATTACATGTGTATTGGTGAGAATTCGCTCAAAGAGAGTTTTCTAGTGCCAAATATCCGATTTTAGATCCTAGTGATACAAAAAACCTATGATGTCAGAGTAAATATTTCAAAGTGTATATATGCCTTGTTTGGTGGATGAAAGTTCACTAATCCACATGCTCACAACTCAGAAACTCATGTTTCTTGAATCCGTCATGCATGTATCATGTACGGAACCCGGAATGCCATGTTGATGGAATTCATGTAAATTATATATCTATTAGGTTGAATACACTCCAGAAGTATTCTTCGGTGAAAAATGCACGAATTCGAAACTTGTGTTAGGGAAACCTTGTGAAAATGTGTACACGAGTCTATATGAAATCATTCCTTTTATAGAGGATGAAAAATCAGTAATCCACATGCTCTCAACTCAGGAATGCATGTTTGTCGAATCCGTCATGCATGTAACATGTACGGAACACGGAATATCATGTTGAAGGTATCTATTGAAATTACATATCTCTAGGGTAGATTTCGCTCCAAGAGGGTTTTTCTGGGATCAAAGTGTGATTCTTGAAACTGGTGATAGGAGAAGCAACGAAGTCCAAGGAACTATTTCAAAGTACATAAGTAACTTGTTTGGTGGTTGAAATATGAGTCATGTGCATATTCACAGCTCAGAAATGCAATTTGAGGAATTCGTGATGCATGAATCATGTTCGGAATACGGAATGCCATGGTTATGTACACAATGTAAGTTACATGTGTATTGGTGAGAATTCGCTCAAAGAGTGTTTTCTACTGCCAAATGTCCGATTTTAGAACCTGGTGATACAAAAAAATTATGAAGTCTGAGTAAATATTTCAAAGTGTATTATATGCCTTCTTTGGTGGATGAAAGTTCACTAATCCACATGCTCACAACTCAGAAACGCATGTTTGCCAAATCCGTCATGCGTGTAGCATTTACGGGGTGCTAAATGCCCTGTTGATGGAATGCATTTAAATTACATATCTGTTAGGTGGAAATCGCTCCAGAAGAATATTTCTGTGAAAAATGCACGAATTCTAAACTGGTTTTAGGGAAAGTTTGTGAAAATCTGTACACGTGTGTAGAAGAAAATTTTCGTTTTATAGAGGATGAAACATCAGTAATCCACATGCTCTCAACTCAGGAATGCATGTTTTTCGAATCATTCATGCATGTAGCATGTACGGAACACGGAATATCATGTAGATAGAATCTATTCAAATCACATATCTCTAGGGTACAATGCGCGCCAAGAGGGTTTTTCTGGGTCAAAGTGTGATTCTTGAATCTGGTGATAGGAAGAAGTTACGAAGACAAAGTATGTATATTTAAGTGCATAGGTAAATTGTAATGATTGAAACATCAGTCATGAGCATATTCACAACTCAGAAATGCATGTTTGAGGAATCGGTATTGCATGAAACATGTTCGGAATATGGAATGCCATGGTTATGTAAACAATGTGAATTACATGTGTATTGGTGAGAATTCGCTCAAAGAGACTTTTCTAGTGCCAAATGTCCGATTTTAGTACCTGGTGACAGAAAAAACCTATGAAGTCAGAGTAAATATTTCTAAGTTTATATACGCCTTGTTTGGTGGATGAAAGGTCAGTAATCCACATGCTGAGATCTCAGAAACACATGTTTGCCGAATCCGTCATGCATGTAGCATGTACAGAACCCAGAATGCCATGTTGATGGAATTCATGTAAATTACATATCTGTTTGGTGGAAATCGCTCCAGAAGTATTTTTCTCAGAAAAATGCACGAGTTCGAAACTGGTGTTAGGAAAATATTGGGAAAATGGGTACACGTGTCTAGATGAAAATATTGTTTATATAGAGGATGAAAGATCAATAATCCACATGCTCTCAACTCAGGAGTGCATGTTTGTCGAATCCGTCATGCATGTAGCATGTACGGAACACTGAATATCATTTAGATGGAATCTATTCAAATTACATATCTCTAGGGTAGAATTCGCTCCAAGAGGGTTTTTCTGTGATCAAAGTGTGATTCTTGAAACTGGTGAAAGGAAGAAGCAACAAAGTCTAAGTAAATATTTCATAGTGCATATGTAACATTTTTGGTGGTTGAAAAATGTGTCATGCGCATGTTCACAGCTCAGAAATGCATGTTTGAGTAATCCGTGATGCATGAAACATGTTCGGAATACGGAATGCCATGGTTATGTAACCAATGTAAATTACATGTGTATTGGTGAGAATTCGCTCAAAGAGTGTTTTCTAGTGCCAAATGTCCGATTTTAGAACCTGGTGATACAAAAAACTTATGAAGTCAGAGTAAACATTTCAAAGTGTATATATGCCTTGTTTGGTGGATGAAAGTTCACTAATCCACATGCTCACAACTCAGAAACTCATGTTTCTCGAATCCGTCATGCATGTATCATGTACGGAACCCGGAATGCCATGTTGATGGAATTCATGTAAATTATATATCTATTAGGTTGAATACACTCCAGAAGTATTCTTCTGTGAAAAATGCACGAATTCGAAACTTGTGTCAGGGAAAGCTTGTGAAAATGTGTACACGATTCTATATGAAATTATTCCTTCTATAGAGGATGAAAAATCAGTAATCCACATGCTCTCAACTCAGGAATGCATGTTTGTCGAATCCTTCATTCATGTAACATGTACGGAACACGGAATATAATGTTGAAGGAATCTATTCAAATTAAATATCTCTAGGGTAGATTTCGCTCCAAGAGTGTTTTTCTGGGATCAATGTGTGATTCTTGAAACTGGTGTTAGGAGAAGCAACGAAGTCCAAGGAACTATTTCAAAGTGCATAAGTAACTTGTTTGGTGGTTGAAATATCTGTCATGTGCATGTTCACAGCTCAGAAATGCAATTTGAGGAATTCGTGATGCATGAATCATGTTTGGATTACGGAATGCCATGGTTATGTAAACAATGTAAATTACATGTGTATTGGTGAGAATTCGCTCAAAGAGTGTTTTCTACTGCCAAATGTCCGATTTTAGAACCTGGTGATACAAAAAAATTATGAAGTCAGAGTAAATATTTCAAAGTGTATTATATGCCTTCTTCGGTGGATGAAAGTTCACTAAGCCAAATGCTCACAACTGAGAAACGCATGTTTGCCGAATCCGTCTTGCGTGTAGCATTTACGGAATCCGGAATGCCCTGTTGATGGAATGCATTTAAATTACATATCTGTTAGGTGGAAATCGCTCCAGATGTATTTTTCTGTGAAGAATGCACGAATTCTAAGCAGTTGTTAGGGAAAGCTTGTGAAAATCTGTACACGTGTCTAGAAGAAAATTTCCTTTTATAGAGGATGAAATATAAGTAATCCACATGCTCTCAACTCAGGAATGCATGTTTTTCGAATCCGTCATGCATGTAGCATGTACGGAACACGGAATATAATGTAGATAGAATCTATTCAAATTACATATCTTTACGGTAGAATGCGCTCCAAGAGGGTTTTTCTGGGATCAAAGTGTGATTCTTGAACCTGGTGATTGGAAGAAGCTACGAAGACAAAGTATACATAGTTAAGTGCATATGTAACTTTTAATGATTGAAATATCAGTCATGAGCATATTCACAACTGAGAAATTCATGTTTGAGGAATTGGTGTTGCATGAAACATGTTCGGAATATGGAATGCCATGGTTATGTAAACAATGTGAATTACATGTGTATTGGTGAGAATTCGCTCAAAGAGGCTTTTCTAGTGTCAAATATCCGATTTTAGTACCTGGTGACAGAAAAAACCTATGAAGTCAGAGTAAATATTTCTAAGTGTATATATGCCTTGTTTGGTGGATGAAAGGTCAGTAATCCAAATGCTGAGATCTCAGAAACCCATGTTTGCCGAATAAGTCATGCATGTAGCAATACGGAACCCGGAATGCCATGTTGATGGAATTCATGTAAATTACATATCTGTTTGGTGGAAATCGCTCCAGAAGTATTTTTCGGAGAAAAATGCACGAGTTCGAAACTGGTGTTAGGAAAAGATTGTGAAAATGGGTACACGTGTCTAGATGAAAATATTGTTTTTATAGAGGATGAAAGATCAGTAATCCACATGCTCTCAACTCAGGAATGCATGTTTGTCGAATCCGTCATTCATGTAGCATGTACGGAAAACTGAATATCATTTAGATGGAATCTATTCAAATTATATATCTCTAGGGTAGAATTCGCTCCAAGAGGGTTTTTCTGTGATCAAAGTGTGATTCTTTAAACTGGTGAAAGGAAGAAGCAACGAAGTCTAAGTAAATATTTCAAAGTGAATAGGTAACGTTTTTGGTGGTTGAAACATCTGTCATGCGCATGTTCACAGCTCAGAAATGCATGTTTGAGGAATCCGTGATGCATGAAACATGTTTGGAATACGGAATGCCATGGTTATGTAAACAATGTAAATTACATGTGTTTTGGTGAGAATTCGCACAAAGAGTGTTTTCTAATGCCAAATGTCCGATTTTAGAACCTGGTGATACAATAAACCTATGAAGTCAGAGTAAATATTTCAAAGTGTATATATGCCTTTTTTGGTGGATGAAAGTTCACTAATCCACATGCTCACAACTCAGAAACTCATGATTCTCGAATCCGTCATGCATGTATCATGTACGGAACCCGGAATGCCATGTTGATGCCATTCATGTAAATTATATATCTATTAGGTTGAATACACTCCTGAAGTATTCTTCCGTGAAAAATGCACGAATTCGAAACTTGTGTTAGGGAAAGCTTGTGAAAATGTGTACACGAGTCTATATGAAATTATTCCTTTTATAGAGGATGAAAAATCAGTAATCCACATGCTCTCAACTCAGGAATGCATATTTGTCGAATCCGTCATGCAAGTAACATGTACGGAACACGGAATATCATGTTGAAGGAATCTATTCAAATTACGTATCTCTAGGGTAGAATTCGCTCCAAGAGTGTTTTTCTGGGATCAAAGTGTGATTCTTGAAACTGGTGATAGGAGAAGCAACGAAGTCCAAGGAACTATTTCAAAGTGCATAAGTAACTTGTTTGGTGGTTGAAATATCTGTCATGTGCATGTTCACAGCTCAGAAATGCAATTTGAGGAATTCGTGTTGCATGAATCATGTTCGGAATACGGAATGCCATGGTTATGTAAACAATGAAATTACATGTGTATTGGTGAGAATTCTCTCAAAGAGTGTTTTCTATTGTCAAATGTCCGATTTTAGAACCTGATGATACAAAAACTTATGAAGTCAGAGTAAATATTTCAAAGTGTATATAGGCCTACTTTGGTGGATGAAAGTTCACTAATCCACATGCTCACACCTCAGAAATGCATGTTTGCCGAATCCGTCATGCGTGTAGCATTTACGGATTCCGGAATGCCCTGTTGATGGAATGCATTTTAATAACATATCTGTTAGGTGGAAATCGCTCCAGAAGTATTTTTCTGTGAAAAATGCACGAATTCTAAGCTGGTGTTAATGAAATAATGTGAAAATCTGTACACGTGTTTAGAAGAAAATTTTCCTTTTTTAGAGGATGAAACTTCAGTAATCCACATGCTCTCAACTCAGGAATGCATGTTTTTCGAATCCGTCATTCATGTAGCATGTACGGAACACGGAATATCATGTAGATAGAATCTATTCAAATTACATATCTCTAGGGTAGAAAGCGCTCCAAGAGGGTTTTTCTGGGATCAAAATGTGATTCTTGAACCTGGTGATAGGAAGAATCTACGAAGACAAAGTATATATATTTAAGTGCATATGTAACATGTAATGATTGAAACATCAGTCATGAGCATATTCACAACTCAGAAATGCATGTTTGAGGAATCCGTGATGCATGAAACATGTTTGGAATACGGAATGCCATGGTTATGTAAACAATGTGAATTACATGTGTATTGGTGAGAATTCGCTCAAAGAGACTTTTCTAGTGCCAAATGTCCGATTTTAGAACCTAGTGATACAAAAAACCTATGATGTCAGAGTAAATATTTCAAAGTGTATATATGCCTTGTTTGGTGGATGAAAGTTCACTAATCCACATGCTCACAACTCAGAAACGCATGTTTCTTGAATCCGTCATGCATGTAACAAGTACGGAACACAGAATATCATGTTGAAGGTATCTATTCAAATTACATACTCTAGGGTAGAATTCGCTCCAAGAGAGTTTTTCTGGGATCGAAGTGTGATTGATGAAACTGGTTATAGGAGAAGCAACGAAGTCCAAGGTATTATTTCAAAGTGCATATGTAAATTGTTTGGTGGTTGAAATATCGGTCATGTGCATGTACACAGCTCAGAAATTCAATTTGAGGAATTCGTGATTCATGAATCATGTTCGGAGTACGGATTGCCATGGTTATGTAAACAATGTAAATTACATGTGTATTGGTGAGAATTTGCTCAAAGAGTGTTTTCTACTGCCAAATGTCCGATTTTAGAACCTGGTGATACAAAAAACTTATGAAGTCAGAGTAAATTTTTCAAAGTGTATATATGCCTTGTTTGGTGGATGAAAGTTCACTAATCCACATGCTCACAACTCAGAAACGCATGTTTGCCCAATCCGTCATGCGTGTAGCATTTACGGAATCCGGAATGCCCTGTTGATGGAATGCATTTAAATTACATATCTGTTAGGTGGAAATCGCTCCAGAAGTATTTTTCTGTGAAAAATGCACGAATTCTCAACTGGTGTTAGGGAAAGCTTGTGAAAATCTGTACACGTGTCTAGAAGAATATTTTCCTTTTATAGAGGAAGAAACATCAGTAATCCACATGCTCTCAACTCAGGAATGCATGTTTTTCGTATCCGTCATGCATGTAGCATGTACTGAACGCGGAATATCATGTATATAGAATCTATTCAAATTACATATCTCTAGGGTAGAATTCGCTCCAAGAGGGTTTTTCTGGGATCAAAATTTTGATTCTTGAAACTGGTGATAGGAAAAGCAACGAAGTCCAAGGAACTTTTTCAAAGTGCATCTGTAACTTTTTTGGTGGTTGAAATATCTGTCATGTGCATGTTCACAGCTCAGAAATGCAATTTGAGGAATTCGTGATGCATGGATCATGTTCGGAATACGGAATGCCATGGTTATGTAAACAATGTAAATTATATGTGTATTGGTGAGAATTCGCTCAAAGAGGCTTTTCTAGTGCCAAATGTCCGATTTTAGTACCTGGTGACAGAAAAAACCCATGAAGTCAGAGTAAATAATTCTAAGTGTATATATGCCTTGTTTGGTGAATGAAAGGTCAGTAAACCACATGCTGAGATCTCAGAAACACATGTTTGCCGAATCCGTCATGCATGTAGCCTGTAAGGAACCCGGAAAGCCATGCTGATGGAATTCATGTAAATTACATATCTGTTTGGTGAAAATCGCTCCAGAAGTATTTTTCTGAGAAAAATGCACGAGTTCGAAACTGGTGTTAGGAAAAGATTGTGAAAATGGGTACACGTGTCTAGATGAAATTATTGTTTTTATAGAGGATGAAAGATCAGTAATCCACATGCTCTCAACTCAGGAATGCATGTTTGTCGAATCCGTCATGCATGTAGCATGTACGGAACACTGAATATCATTTAGATTGAATCTATTCAAACTACATATCAATACGGTAGGATTCGCTCCAAGAGGGTTTTTCTGGGATCAAAGTGTGATTCTTGAAACTGGTGAAAGGAAGAAGCAAAGAAGTATAAGTAAATATTTCAAAGTGCATAGGTAACTTTTTTGGTGGTTGAAACATCTGTCATGCGCATGTTCACATCTCAGAAATGCATGTTTGAGGAATCCGTGATGCATGAATCATGTTCGGAATACGGAATGCCATGGTTATGTAAAGAATGAAATTACATGTGTATTGGTGAGAATTCGCTCAAAGAGTGTTTTCTACTGCCAAATGTCCGATTTTAGAACCTGGTGATACAAAAAACTTATGAAGTCAGAGTAAATATTTCAAAGTGTATATATGCCTTGTTTGGTGGATGAAAGTTCACTAATCCTCATGCTCACAACTCATAAACGCATGTTTGCCCAATCCGTCTTGCGTGAAGCATTTACGGAATCCGGAATGCCCTGTTGATGGAATGCATTTAAATTACATATCTGTTAGGTGGAAATCAGTCCAGAAGTATTTTTCTGTGAAAAATGCACGAATTCTTATCTGGTGTCACGGAAAGCTTGTGAAAATCTGTACACGTGTCTAGAAGAAAATTTTCCTATTATAGAGGATGAAACATCAGTAATCCACATGCTCTCAACTCAGGAATGCATGTTTTTCTTATCCGTCATGCATGTAGCATGTAAAGAACGCGGAACATCATGTATGTAGAATCTATTCAAATTACATATCTCTAGGGTAGAATTCGCTCCAAGAGGGTTTTTCTGGGATCAAAGTGTGATTCTTGAACCTGGTGATAGGAAGAAGCTACGAATACAAAGTATATATATTTAAGTGCATAGGTAACTTGTAATGATTGAAATATCATTCATGAGCATATACACAGCTCAGCAACGCATGTTTGAGGAATCGGTTTTGCATGAAACATGTTCGTGATATGAAATGACATGGTAATGTAAACAATGTAAATTACATGTGTATTGGTGAAAATTCGCTCTAAGAGAGTTTTCTAGTGTCAAATGACCGATTTTAGAACCTAGTGATACAAAAAACCTATGAAGTCAGTGTAAATAATTCAAAGTGTATATATGCCTTGTTTGGTGGATGAAAGTTCACTAATCCACATGCTCACAACTCAGAAACTCATGATTCTCGAATCCGTCATGCATGTAGCATGTACGGAACCCAGAATGCCATGTTGATGGAATTCATGTAACTTATATATCTATTAGGTTGAATACACTCCAGAAGTATTCTTCTGCGAAAAAAGCACGAATTTGAAACTTGTGTTAGGGAAAGCTTGTGAAAATGTGTACATGAGTCTATATGAAATTATTCCTTTTATAGAGGATGAAAAATCAGTAATCCAAATGCCCTCAACTCAGGAATGCATGTTTGTCGAATCCGTCATGCATGTAACATGTACAGAACACGGAATATCATGTTGAAGGAATCTATTCAAATTACATATCTCTAGGGTTGAATTCGCTCCAAGAGGGTTTTTCTGGGATCAAAGTGTGATTCTTGAAACTGGTGATAGGAAAAGCAACGAAGTCAAAGTAACTATTTCAAAGTGCATCTGTAACTGGTTTGGTGGTTGAAATATCTGTCATGTGCATGTTCACAGCTCAGAAATGCAATCTGAGGAATTCGTGATGCATGAATCATGTTCGGAATACGGAATGCCATGGTTATGTAAACAATGTAAATTACATGTGTATTGGTGAGAAATCGCTCAAAGAGGCTTTTCTAGTGCCAAATGTCCGATTTTAGACCCTGGTGAAAGAAAAAACCTATGAAGTCAGAGTAAATATTTCTAAGAGTATATATACCTTGTTTGGTGGATGAAAGGTCAGTAATCCACATGCTGAGATCTCAGAAACACATGTTTGCCGAATCCGTCATGCATGTAGCATGTACGAAACCCGGAATGCCATGTTGATGGAATTCATGTAAATTACATATCTGTTTGGTGGAAATCGCTCCAGAAGTATTTTTCTGAGAAAAATGCACGAGTTCGAAACTGGTGTTAGGAAAAGTTTGTGAAAATGGGTATACGTGTCTAGATGAAAATATTGTTTTTATAGAGGATGAAAGATCAGTAATCCAAATGCTCTCAACTCAGGAATGCATGTTTGTCGAATCCGTCATGCATGTAGCATGTACGGAACACTGAATATCATTTAGATGGAATCTATTCAAATTACATATCTCTAGGGTAGAATTCGCTCCAAGAGGGTTTTTCTGGGATCAAAGTGTGATTCTTGAAACTTGTGAAAGGAAGAAGCAACGAAGTCTACGTAAATATTTCAAAGTGCATAGGTAACATTTTTGGTGGTTGAAACATCTGTCATGCGCATGTTCACAGCTCAGAAATGCATGTTTGAGGAATCCTTGATGCATGAAACATGTTCGGAATACGGAATGCCATAGTTATATAAACAATGTAAATTACATGTGTATTTGTGAGAATTCGCTCAAAGAGTGTTTTCTAGTGCCAAATGTTCGATTTTGGAACCTAGTGATACAAAAAAACCTATGAAGTCAGATTAAATAATTCAAAGTGTATATATGCCTTGTTTGGTGGATGAAAGTTCACTAATCCACATGCTCACAACTCAGAAACTCATGTTTCTTGAATCCGTCATGCATGTAACATGTACGGAACCCGGAATGCCATGTTGATGGAATTCATGTAAATTATATATCTATTAGGTTGAATACACTCCAGAAGTATTCTTCTGGGAAAAAAGCACGAATTCGAAACTTGTGTTAGGGAAAGCATGTGAAAATGTGTACACGAGTCTATATGAAATCATTCCTTTTATAGAGGATGAAAAACCAGTAATCCACATGCTCTCAACTCAGGAATGCATGTTTTTCGAATCCGTCCTGCATGTAGCATGTACGGAACACGGAATATAATGTAGATAGAATCTATTCAAATTACATATCTCTAGGGTAGAATTCGCTCCAAGAGGGTTTTTCTTGGATCAAAGTGTGATTGTTGAACCTGGTGATAGGAAGAAGCAACAAAGACAAAGTATATATATTTAAGTGCATAGGTAACTTGTAATGATTGAAACATCAGTCATGAGCATATTCACAACTCAGAAATGCATGTTTGAGGAATCGGTATTGCATGAAACATGTTCGGAATATGGAATGCCATGGTTATGTAAACAATGTGAATTACATGTGTATTGGTGAGAATTCGCTCTAAGAGACTTTTCTAGTGCCAAATGTCCGATTTTAGTACCTGGTGACAGAAAAAACCTATGAAGTCAGAGTAAATATTTCTAAGTTTATATACGCCTTGTTTGGTGGATGAAAGGTCAGTAATCCACATGCTGAGATCACAGAAACACATGTTTGCCGAATCCGTCATGCATGTAGCATGTACGGAACCCGGAATGCCATGTTGATGGAATTCATGTAAATTACATATCTGTTTGGTGGAAATCGCTACAGAAGTATTT